>NW_017308186.1:0-35787 GCF_000935625.1 Nanorana parkeri | reverse complement strand
ATGAGTGCCCCACTCAATATGGCCGCAAGCGAGGGGCATACTGAGTGGGGCAACTCAGATTAATAACGTCCAAAAGATGTGGACTGGGAGGGGGGGCTCTTTAAGACTGCTCAGAATCACACCGCTGAACGATCACCTCTTCTCCCGACCGCTCCAGCTTCAGCTCCAGGAAGCGGGCACTCAGAGAGGCAGCTACGATCACAATTGTCAGAGTTCCCTCTCTCTGCTCCCGGGCGCGGCAGCTTCAGAGCGGCCAGAAGGAGAGAGAGGGAGCGATAATGGGTGTAATCAGAGCCGCCTCTCTGAGAGGAGCTGAAGCGGCCGGGACGAAAGAGAGTGAGCGCAGAGCGCTAGCTCCGGCTCTGGATGGAACACTACCGCCGCTGCAATCGCTTGCTCGCTTCTGTTCTCTCTTCTCCTTCTCGGGCTCGGCCGCTCTGTAGCTGCAGCAGGCGAGAAAGAGAAGAGAAAACAGAAGCGAGCGAGCGCTTGCCGCGGCTGTAGTGTTCCATCTCTAGTCCTGCCGGCGAGGCACCATTGCTGACACTCCACTCGCACCCCCGCAATTTTCACTCGCCAATTGCGAGGGGGCGAGTGGAAATTTTGAGGCCTGACATAGGGCCATGAGACAGGGCGGAGGCGGAGACGGAGCAAAATGAGGTGGCTGCTGTGCGGGCCACATTACAAGGTCCGGCGGGCCGGATTCGGCCCACAGGCCTTGTGCTTGCCACCCCTGGTCTAGAGGATAATTGAATGAGCTGCCCTCTCAAGACAGATTTGTGAGCATCCCATAAGGTGACTGGGGAGATGTCGGGTGTGTGATTAAGGGATAGGTAGTCAGAGATGTAGGATCAGGAGTTTGGAGGAGGGATCAGACAGAAGAGATTTGTTGAGGGTCCAAGAGGTGGTTTTAGTGTTAGGAAGTGAGTACGGGAGAAGTAGGGTGATGGCAGAGTGGTCAGACCACGGCACCGGGATTAGGTGGGAGTGAAGGATGTGGGGCGTTAAAGAAGTGTCTATGAAGATATTATCTATTCTAGAAAACATATTGTGCAGGGAGGAATAATGGGAATAGTCAGTCTTATGGGGGTTAGCCTCCCTCCAACTATCGATCAGAGAGTGGGTTGATATTAAGGGGGTGATTTACTAACCTAAACACACACACACACACCAGGTGTGTGTGATTTTCAAAAAGTCTCTAAAAGCATATTTCCACTAATGCCATATATGGAAAAATCATGCACATGATGCATATATAATGCTGCTTCATAGTTTAGACAAAAATGGTTAGCTCATGCATTTACATTCCTGCATTCATCAACGCAAGCAACATAACATAGAGCTAATTTACACCACATTACCTTGCAATTCATTGCAGGGCTTTGCACAACACACCTGCTGGCTGTGTACACACTACAAAGGTGTTTCGATTCCTCCCATAGATCATGCTGGGAGGGAACACACTACAGAGGTGTATACACGTTCGTGGGGTGTTTAAAAGGTTAGTAAATCAACCCCTAAGTCTCTGAACGGTTTCGATGTGTGCAAGGATGAAGCAGATATACTGGATTTGTCTCGATGAGGATATAATACTAGGTTGGAGTCACCACACAGTGGAGCATGAGGCTATTCTTTCGAGGAGGTCCCTGAAGAAGGCAATCTGGTTTGTATTAGGAGCGTAGTAGGATACTAGGGTGATCTCTCTATCATCCAACAGACCTGTGAGGATCAAGTAGCGTCCCAATGAGTCCCTGGTCTCAGAGTGGCAGGCAAAATTCACTGAACTACGGAAGCCAATGAGGACTCCCTTCCGTTTACAAGAATCATTGGCCATATATATGATGGGGAATTGGGAGCCAAAATATTTGGGGCAGGAAGTTTTCGAAATGAGTCTCTTGAAGAAAAATAATGTTAGCATGTGTAGATCTAAAGAACCTAAAAGCTTGTATGCGCTTAATGGGAGAGTTGAGCCCCTGCACATTAAGACTCAGCAGATTAAGAGTCATGGCAAAAATTTATATTGAGGTAGTCTAAAGTACTCAGCCGTCCTGGACCTTGGGGAGAGTGAGGAGTGCCGAATCTCCTCCAGTGCACGGTCTGGAAAAAAGGTTGAAACGGGGGGAGGAAGAAAAAAGGGAAAGGGGACATAGAAGACAAAACAGGACAAAGAACACCACAAAGACATAACAAAAACGTGGTACAAATCCACGGTGTGTCGGGGACATTGAGTGGAGGGATCCCATTTAGACTGCTGCCTTGCTTATTAGCAGGCCAGAGTAATGATACAGAGCCAGGCCTCTCTGGAGAACTCGGTTACTATCTATCCCATTATTGAGGTAAGGAGACCCCTCGGGTTATAGGGTCCAAACTGAAACTTGGTTAACAGTAAATAACATCACATTATTAAACGACCGCTATTTTAGGGTGCAATATGCTAGGAAAAATAGGTGGCACATTTCTACTGAAGCAATGTTAATAAAAAAGTAAAGTGTTCTGGCAATTTTTAAAGAACTTAAGGAAGGACATCCGTGGAGCCCAAGGCCTCAGACCACCGATGTAAGTCAAGGGGTTCCGAGCCTAATTTAGATGGTGATGGTGAAGTGGGGCATTCCCAATACTTCGGGGATCCCAGGCTGTCCTGAGCCCGTGAACGAGAGGCACAACGGTGCAGAGATGATGCGGCAAGATCGGGAAGATAGTCCAGTCAGTGGGCGATGGAGACACTGAAAAAGGAAAACGTATATCTCAGAAGAAAGGCAGATGGAGGCAGTTTATCATTTGCCCTATGGGCATCTTGCAGGGGTTCAATTACCAGAGGTAGGGGATAGACCCCCTCAGCCTGGGACAAGGGAAACATATCTACCGGCCCGGGCGGGCCCGGGGTTCCTTCAGCACGGTGTGGTAGTCTTAGAAGTCATCTTGACTGCAGGGCCTTGCGATTCACACAAGTGGTTGTGATCTGAGTCGCTCCTGGACCTTTTAGAAGAGGCAGTGGGATTGTCGCGGGAACTCGAGGATGGCAGGTGGGAGTCTGGGAGGCCTAGTGACGCCAGCTTAGCTTGGGTTTCCTCTAAAGTCACACAGGCATGGTGCCTACCGCCATGTGAGAATAGTAGACGGAATGGGAACCCCCATTTGTACTGGATGTGGTGTTTGGTGAGGATCTCCAGACAGGGTCTTAGGGTTCTTCGTTTGGAAATAGTCGAGGGCGCCAAATCCGCAAACAGTTGAAATTCATGATCCAGGAAGGACAGTGGTGCATGAGCGGCCTTGGCCCTTGCTGCCGCCATAAGTGCTTCCTTAGTGCGGTAGAAGTGTAATTTAACTAACACATCTCGTGGTGGTCCATCTGGTCGTTTGCGGTTCAAGGTCCTGTGGACCCTCTCGATCTCCAGCCTATCAAGGGGGAGCTCCTGAAAGAGTGCCGTTGTGGTAGCGTACAGGTCTGTGATGTGCTCAGGTAGGCCTCTTATACGCAGATTGGAGCGGCGGGATCTATTTTCAAGATCTTCCAGTTTGGAGAGTAGCTGAGAGTTCTCGTCTCGTAAGGTGCCTAGATCTCCGGTGACTTCAGACAGGTCCGCTTTAATTTCATCACAGCGATCCTCAAGGGCCGCGGTGCGGTGGCCTATATCACGGATCTTCTTCGGGTCAGGGGGGATTCCGATACCCGTAGGAGTGCGGTAGGTATATGGGAAGCTTGAGGCTCCCGGCTTAAAAGAGGTTTGTACGGGCGGGCTACGGAGCTGCCTCAGAGGACGTCTGACATGACAGCCGTGCGCATGCGCCTCCATCATTAAGCATATTTATTGCAATTTGAAAGATGACGATGCACAGGTCCAGTAACTGACAATGCAACTTTTGTCACCCCTCTAAGGCGGCCACGCATAGTTCAAGTGCTTTTTTTGCAGAACAACACAGCATTATATTAAATGTTAAATAAAATATCAAAACAGAGTTCACCAAAACACTGAAAAACCACAATCCCCTCAAAATATAGACTTAAGTTATATGTTTGGTACAAATTGGCTAGTGTGAGGACAGTACCCAAACACCTGAATAGGCAGAACGTTGAAAGCAATCTGCAGTGGGTCTCTTCTGCCAAAAGGACCCTTTTGTCTTGCAGCTTCAGTGTATTAGTGTATTCAGTGTATTCAGTGTATTCAGTGTATTATTTCACACAAACAAGTTCAAAATTGTACAGACTCGATGCACATTATGTAAGTGGATTTTTTAGGCCAGTTTTTCAAGGGCCCTTCTAACCTAATCACAGCCTAATCACAGTTTAGTGGATGTTGTGCATCATTGGTAATTGGTTGTTATGGGCGCTAACAGCAGCATTAATTAGTAATTTTCTCGAACCACAAATGATCTTTGGTTCAGATTGAATTCATTGTTGACCCAAACCCTAGTTACTATATGAATAGTTCCACAGACGTAAGTAATGAACAGTAGCCTAAATTAGGTTCCTGTTGTTATAATGTGGTTGTAGAATAAGGAAGAGTGTTAATCCAGTAAAATTTGTCCAGATCAATTTTATTTGCCCTTGTATTCAGTAAAAAAAAAATGGCAACTGATTTTTGGTATTTAAAGGTGCCTCTTTCTTCAGAGACTGGCAATGAAAAAAAGCTGGAGTTGGACAATTGTAGATCAGGTACTTAGAGTTGAGTTTTTCAGAATAGTTCTATTTGAACATGTCTCTTTCCAACTACATCCAAAAACGTTTTCTTTATATTGCAGCTTACCATTCCTTAAAAGAGGACTATGGGGTAACCTTTTTATCCAATAGTTATCTTTAGGGTCATGGGAGGACATATACAGTACTAAACTCCTCCCGTGATCCAGAGCTCACTATATACCGAGATCACCACAGTTGGGACAGATCCCGAAAATGCTGTTGAGAGCCACCCAGCTGGCTGATTGACAGTTGGCTCTGCCTATCTAGTGGGGAGCCGTGACTGACAGTCACCGCTCTCTGCAGGAAGCTGATCGGGAAGTGAGCGAATGACGGTATGTGTTCACTCACTTCCTGATCTATAGAGTCGACGCATGACAACTTCTTTGTCACAGGTCGGCTCTAACTATGAGGAAGAGTGGAAATCACTTACCTCATAGTTCTCCTTTAAATGAGGTCACTGAGTACCACACACTTCCTCTGCCTTTGTGTTTATGCTCACTTCTCCATGGTATCTATGGAAAGAACAATAGTTGCCGCTCAGGCTGAATTTTAAACATGTCTGTCTTTGTTCATCTTCATTACATGGTGGATTTATGGGGCAAGTCATATACAAAAGAGTGATAACTTTTTTTCACATTGTCTATGTTGTCTATTCAGCCCACAGAAACTGGCATTTCTGGCAAGACCAACATTTATTTTCTGCACTTTCTAAAAAAAAGGCCTGAAAAAAGGAAACTCATGTAACCACCACATCTAAGAACTGGTAAGTTGCAACATAATACATTTGTTCACTGCATGAATATTACCTTAAAGAAGAACTCTGACCAAAACATTTCTTAACCCTGCAGTGGGGCTACCCCTGCACTGCAAGGATTAACTGCTCATTTTTGTCTAGGTGCAAAAATAAATGTATACTCACCGAAACCTCAGAGCTGACTGGCTGTTAAACAGCTCCTTCCAGCTTATCTCCTCCTCCGCTCCAGCAATGGTATGTTCCTCAGCATCCTCATGTCCTATACACAGTGTTTTGGACATAATGTCTCAAAGATCCTTAGACTGCTGGAGCAGAGGGGGGGTGAGGCTGGAAGGACTCTCCATAGAGCCAGCCAGCTCTGAGAATTATAGTATAACTTTATTATTTTTGTACTTAGACCAAAAAAAAACACTTAAAAAGGTAGAGGTGCACCAAAATGGAAATTTTAAAACCGAAATTAAAAAAAATGTAAGGCCGAAGCCGAAAATGTTTTTTATTTTTTATAAACTTTTTAGTCCTCAATCTCTTTTTCTGTGTCCCCTGTTATCAATGAACGGGAATCCTCTATGAGTGTTCCTGTTCATTGATAACATGAGAACATTGTTTGTTTACTGTAACTACAATTATGAATGAATGGGGGTGATGTAGATCACTCCCATTCATTCATAATTGAAGATATAGTTAACATACCATATCCTCAACTATGTACACACACTCAGCGATCACTGATCACTGAGTGTGTGTACCTTGCTTTTCTCTCTGGCACGCTGTCACAGGAGGCTGATCGAGCGGTGTAGAGAGGAAAGCCCAGCCTCCTCTGAGAGCGCTGTCTCCGCCCCCACAACGCTGTGTCGGACTGTGATAGTCGGCTGAGCGGTGTGGGAGGAGGGACGCCGGCCGCTCACAGCGCTCTCGTCCTGCTCGGCCGATGTATCGGCTGAAACATGGCTCTTTCGGCATTATGCCAAAAGTGCAATTTTTGGCCGATATGTTTCAGCGCCGATATATCGGTGCATCCCTACTTAAAGGTGAACTATGAGGCGAGTGAAAATCACTCATCCTCATAGTTAAAGATGACGTGTGACAATGACACTGTTACACGTTGGCTCAATAGATCAGGAAGTGAGCGAACACATATCGTCGCTGGCTCACTTCTCGACTGACTGTCAGTCACCGCTCACCGCAGGGATTCTCCCCCTCCCCGCTCCGATCCTCCAGCGCTGACTGGAGGAATGAACAGGGGAGGGGGCGAGCACAGCTGGCTCTGCCTCTAGATAGGCAGAGCCAGCTGTCATTCACGCAGCTGGATGGATCTTGACAGTAATGTTGGGATCCTGACGGCTGCAGCGGTCTCAGAATACTGCAAGCTGTAGCTCGCTATATACTGAGTTTTGGGTCATGGGAGGAGGTTAGTATATGTCCTCCTGTGACCCTTAAGAGAACTATGGGGAAAAAACACTTACCCCATGGTTCTCTTTTAACCCTTGCAGTGCTGCGGTAGCCTCACTGCAAGGGTTAATAAGTATTTTGCCCAAAGTTTTTCTTTAAACATCAACAAGTAACAGTGACAATTATCATGTATATAGTTTAACAGCCAAGCACTAGGAGTTGAGAGAATAGGAGGATAACACAAATGTATGTCTCAGATTAAAATACTGTATATGTGAATGTACTTCATTGTACATAAAGAGAGTACCATATATGCAGTATTTATATTCTGCTGAATCAAACCTACTGATCTACAATCAGAAAAGCTCATATTTCCTGCTGATTATAGAACACTAGCTTTTACCCTGCACGGGGTGTGTCAAACTTCTGCAGAGAAACCACTGCTTCCACACATTTCTAAAGAAATTGTAAGACTTTGTACAACTTTTCTTTTGATGGGCCTGGAATCCATTTTGCTGAGGAATATAGGCCCATTTTGATGCATAAAAAGATGCAGCTGCATGTCAGAAATCAATGTCCCCTTAACATGAAATAATGTATACCTCAATACAATATCAACAGATAAAAACCACGGGGCATTTGCATAGTGAAAACACACATGGTTTACTAAAACAACAAGTGTACAGTATATAATGCCTGGATAGAACTACTGCAAATATTTTATTGTTTATCAACAGGTAATAAGCTTTAGAAATAAAAGAATGATGTTTACCAAGAATGTATTTTAAAAGCTCATTAGTGGATCTTAGGGAGTGTATGATTGCTTACTTTTTTTATTTAAATGATTTCTAAGATTCTTGGAACACTGCTGAGCAGGAAGAATAAGTAGATCATTACACAGACTGCATAAACCAATTTCAAGTGACTGGGAAAGTTATTGTAATTCAGTAAAAGTGTATTTGCTTTGTTTTACCTATACAAGATTTTGAATAGCACGTTTGAGACGTAACAACATAAAAAAGAATCACACTATGTACGCAATGCTTCTTTTGTCCAAAACTGCAACAATTGTTTAATTAAATGTCCTAGCCCCAAGGGAAGTCAGAAAGAGTTCTTATATTGCAGTATATGTGATCATATTTAGATTAAAGGAGACAGAAGTATGTTATTTAGCTGTATATACTTAGGGGTCTATTTATAAACAATTTGCAGAATCATTGCCCTGTGAATCGCTGTGAACATTAATGCAAAAATTAACATGTTTAGTATATAGTATATATTTAAATCAAATGTTATTTTTAATGTAATAATGTAATACTGCATTATGGCCACTAGATAGACCTGAAAAGTATAAGTATTTATTTGTTATGCTCTTCAACTCCACCTAGTGGCATTAATGTGGTTATAATCAAAATTGCATTCATTTTATAAAGATATTTTTGCATCTATTGGAACAGAATGAATGTTTACAGAGATTTGTAGGGTGAATGGCATTTTGAATTGTATATAAATAGACCCCTTAGTAAAATCTTCATTGTAGTGAGTTTTGTCATTACAAGTCCGGATGAGATTTGGGTTTACCGCTTCCATGAGTGCAAGGCAAATCCTGCAGGTTGGACATTCATTGTCCTGGTTAATTTTATGTGCAGATTTTTTTCTTCTTAGGCCCCATTCACACTGAGCGACATGGGTATTGCGTGTTTTTTCTGTGCAATTTCGTGCTGAATGGCTCTGAGCTACATTGCGCGATATTGAGCGACAATGCACATTTTATCGTTCTACATTTTTTGGGGAGGACTTTGTCGCTGCTACATTGGGCTGTAACCAATCAACAGTGATCTTGATCTGACATCATTCTTTTCTTCCATTTTGCAGTGCAAAAGTCACCCTTCTGTAGTGCGATATCACGCGCAATATCTCCGGTAATGCGCGATTTTGCTCGACACCACAGGGTCTATTGGAGCCGAATCACGCCACATCCGCGCAAAAAAGGGTCATGTACGAGCGACAAACTACAGCGACGAGCCACATTGAGCTGTGAGATGTGAACATCCCCATTGAAATGCATTGGACAAGCTACACAGAGCAATATCGTGCGGAAATATGCGCAATTTCGCAGCAGAAATCGCACGATAAACCGCTCAGTGTGAATGGTGTGTTAAAACCATAATGCACACCAGTGGGTCCAATAAGGGGGTCTTTTGGATAAACCAGCCCCCTCACTATGGGAAGGGGGAGTAAATGGCGGTGATATTGTGAGTGAATTTGATGTTGTTGTAGGACAAGCGTAAGGAAAGCTAGCAAGCTGTAAAAAGAATTATGGTCAGTTAGGAAACTATACTTTCATTTTTTGATTGCTAGCCCTTCAGGCTGTTCTTAATATTGGGAATGTTTTGTTATTATGTTTGTGGTTGATTTGAGGTCAGTGGTCACTTTTAGCTGCTGTCCCATCCATAGCAAAGTTTTTTCTTTTTTTTGCTGCAAGACTTTTCTTTAGAAAAAGTGGGCTTTCCGAGGGTATTATTTTAGGATTTTAATTTCTTATTTTTTAATTATTATTATTATTATTATTATTATTATTATTTTTTATAATAGGCTTCTTTTGTACAATGTAAGTTTGCTTAAAGTGCAGCATTCACTTATAGCTGATCATCTGTTCTTGAAGCTGTCTTTAGCTTGTAGGGTGCCACTGCTGTGTTTGAAAGAACAAAAAAAAAACCTATGTGCAAGAACAGTTTGCACCTAAATCCCCTCACACTGTATCACTCACATTCTCTACTCCCTTTTAGTTCCGTAGATAAGATGAAAGTTAGGCATACACCAGTTAGTTCTGTTATTCCTGATTAAACCTGTCCTTCTGCTGACTGCTTTTACACTACATATTATCCTCTGTGGTATCTTAATTCTTGTAGTAAAGTCCCAGTCTGTGGTTCTTGTCTTTAGCAAATTTGAACCTAGTCTTGCTATTAAAATTGCCCTGCTGCTGGCCAATTTACACTTTTGTATCATCTGCAGTCTCTTAAAGTGTATTTCCATTTTCACAGCCAAACTTGGATAACATCTATTATATGTTTGTTACATGTTACCATTGACATAGCAAAAGCTAAAATAAAATGTTAGCAGGGGCTGTGAGGGGTGGATGGTTAAAGAATTACAGCCCTGGCTACTCAATTGTATGTTAATTAAGTTATTGAGAGAAATACAATCCTCAAATTTTGGTCCTAAGTCTTTCTATAAGGACAGATCACTGGGAAGGTGCTCAGAAAACCCTGAAATCAAGTCTGAGGGGGAGATAAAGGAGAAAGTAGTCCCACCCCACTCAGCCCCTCATATCAGGACAGCAGTTGTATGGACCAAGAGAAAAACTTTAAGACAAACTGTCACCAGAGGCATTGAGGCCTACTTGTATCCCTCATCATATTCACATTATTTTTTGATGATTCTGTCTTGTAGGCATTAGCATTCCAGCTGTTGTTGAACTACAAGTCCCATGCGGCATTGCAAAACTCTGACAAGCACAGGCATGACTCCCTGAGGGAGAGGCATGATTGTAGTTTCAGCACAGCTGGAGTGCCAAGGTTGCCTGTCCCTGCTGTACTGCCAGTATTGTGTTGCTGCATTAATTATTTCTACCATTGCCTTGCTATTATTTAACTGTGGGAGTTATCCCAGGTATAGTAAGTCCCAGATATCTGCTATTGATTTCAGTGTGCAGTTGGGTCCATTTACTGGTTGGGTGATTGCTGGAAACATTAGATGAAACCAATATTTGAAGCAGCTCTTATGGGGATAGTGCTGCACAATGTTTTACTTGCATGAAAAGATCATATCCCAACTGAATCCCCAGTGAATGGTATTTTTATTTATTAATTTATGTATTCATTATTTATTTATTTATTGCATTGGTTTATGTCCCCTATGGCACTGCCCCGTTCCCAGTGTCTATTTTTTTTACATTAATTTGCCTTTTACCTCTAAAAATGGCCAAAACTTAACAAGATTCCCTGCCTCCATCCCCATCAAAGACTTCTTGGGAATTCTACTTCAAGTTCGAGTTCATCAAATTTCAAACAAGATATGCCAAACCTTTGCAGGAGCTGAGAGATGTTAGGTGGCTAACACTTTAATAACATGACCTTATGGAGATACTAGAAAAGAGACGGCTCCGAAAGTTTATTTATCACACCAAGCATTTCCATTTGCATGCAGAGCAGCTTTATCTTTCCTGTATGTCATACTTGGAAAACACTTGTCTGCTACATCTCTGCGGTCACCAGAAAAAGAATGATTATATGAGGATGTTTTCCAGTGACCTCTAAGAGGATGTACACCTTGTCATATTAATACCTCACAAAGCGGGCTGTACATTGTTTTCCCAGGAGAGCCTAATCTGTATTCCCAACACCAGCATTACCTTCATAATAATTCTTACACACTAGAGCTGCTGTGCTTCATGCTGTCCCCCATGTCCCACAACTATAAAAACTTCAGTTACCCTGTAACCCTTCTCACATGTAATAAAGAAAAGGGCCTGCTACTGTGGAAATAAACAAAAAATGTTAGGGACTGGCAAAGTGAATATTGCACTAACATGTGAAGTCACTGCAAAAGTTTTTATACCCAGCTTATGTATCTGCACAGCCTAAAGGCAGCCCCTGCTAGGCCCGGGTCCCCTTGCTGACCTGATGGGCCCGGTACAGGAGGACTGCTTGCATCCCCCAATCAATGGCTCTGATGTCAGATATAATGACAAATAATATAATGATATAAAAAAATCGCCATTCATTATTGTAAGGAATATCAGATATATGTGTGGTAGCACCACCGTAAATTATATTCTGACACAAGCCTAAAAATCCTTATACTGACAAGACTTTATACAAAAAAATGCCAACAGATTTGGAGTCAGATGCAATTCCTTCCTTAGGGCTAAAAGTAAGAAAACAAGAGAACAAATATAAGATTTATTGAGTATGTTGAGGTCAAATACATTACATGAAACAGAGTAAAAGCAAAAAAAAATGTGATAGTCTTTCATTTATATATTTTTGGAAGGTATTCAATCTTACTGCACAACACTGTGTCTATAGCTTACATTTGGCCTGTTATCTTGTTGATAGAAACCACAGCACAAAAGCAACAAGTTCACCAAGGATGGCAAAGCCAAACACTTTGCTGTAACCAAAGTACAGCTGCATTTTAATCCGGAGCCTTGTTATCTTGCTCATAGCCACAAGGAAGGGGGTAGCAAGTGACTCCAAAATACATTGGCTGTTATAAAGTTTATTATCAATAACAATATTTTATTAGGTCTCTTCCTGCAGAATATAATTTCCTTTGGGGCTTCCACACCTCAGCACATAAATCTAAGACTGAAGGACCCCTTCTCTGAAGTTTCTTTTTTTATGTAAGGAGTCTAAGCTTATACAACAACTCCACCAGATATAGAAGAAAAGAAAAACTAAACCTCGACAGCCCCAGTCTTCTCCAATCCAGTGCCACCACATCTACTACTATTATTTTAAATAATATCACTCAGGTTGTAGGACCTTTTTAAACTCATATTTTTAATGGGTTACTTTAAATTATTTTAAAAAATGGATCCCACTTTTAGAAAAAGAAGAACCAAGTAACCATAAGAAAATTATGTTTAGACCCCCTCTCTCTCTCTTCCCAATCAGTTATTTGCTTGAAATCCACTCTTGAAAGCCCAGTTCTCTTATTGCTTACATTTGCTTCTTATATGAGAATCAAACTAACAGTTCGTCTTGTGTAGTGCCCCCTTACCCCCAGGGGGCAGAGAGGGCTGACTGTCACAGCGCCCGGTTAGGTTGTATCTCAGCTGCGGATGTCACAAGGAGTGGTATGAGAGAAGGTGGCTCAGTCAGCCGATCCCGTTACACTCAGTGCGGCGGGATTACCGTGGACATCATATACCACCTGGGGACTAGGAATGGGTAGGACCTATTTAGGTAATATTAGGTTAATAACGGTAAGGGTAGCAATGGAAGTACGGGAAGGACCAGGTTGAGGAGGTAGCAGAGTAGTCACCTCTAATTGCAAGCATGCACAGCAATTCTGAACAGGGTACTCCTAAATTGCCCCACAATACTAACATGCAATAATCAGCAGTACGAGGTATGCCAGGGTTAGAGTTCTCCTTAACTGTAACACAATACTAATTTGCATGAAGCAGCAGTTATGGTTAGAGTACTCCTTTATGATATGACAATCCTAATATGCAACAGTCATCAGTATGAGTTATGCCAGGGTTAGAGTTCTACTTAACTGTAACACATTACTATATGTATAAACGAGCAGTTTTGGTCAGAGCACTCCTTTATGATATGACAATCCTAATATGCAAAAATCAGCAGTATGAGTTATGTCAGGTTAATGCCTCCAGAGGTTAAACGGAGATAGGCTCCAACAGTTCAGAGTGTTACCAGTGCAGGAACGACAAGCAACTATCACAGCTATTTGTTGAAGCCTTGCAGCAGAGGCAGCAGGTTCTTTGCCTCCACAGCCAGGTACTTGCGGTTAGATGTGGTCCCGATTGAAGGGGAGAGGTGTGCCGCCTGGTTGCACTGTTATGCTGTGTCCCGGTTCCAATGGGGAGCCGGTGTCAAAGCGGGGTCGTCTCCAGTCTGCAGGGATTGGCTATCGCAGAGGTTGCGGGGTTAGCTGTCCGTCACTCGACGAACCAAATTAAGCGAACGCCGAGTGATCGGAACAGCTGGCTATTTACGTGCGGGGGCCGCTCCCCACCGGAGGAGTGCGGTGTGACGTCACCCTAGAGGACGCCACAGAATTGAGGCGACGCGCCGGCCGAATCCATGACACTGACATAGTACTGTCAGGGGAAGATCCTTAGCCGGTGAAGGGAAGTGTGATCAAGAAAGTTGGGTGCCAGTCAATTTAAGTTCCTTTTTAAATGCTTTATTGGATAACTTCATAACTGAGAGAGAGAGAGTATAGTGCTTATGACATCCATGACAAAAATAGAACAGACTTACCAATTCCATTTCAGTCTTCTACAGTGCAGAATCAATAGGAGAACAGGCTGACACTGGGTAATAGAGCAACAGCTGAACAGGGATTGGCATGAAATCTTCCATAGGAGCAACACCAGATTTTCTCATGAAGTCCATACCAGTACCAGGCACCTCTATTAGCCATCCATCTTCTTTTCATCCTCAATTAGTTCCTGACCCCTCCAGGGTCCACATGTGTGGCCTCCTCCAGGCTTGAAAACTAGTCAGCTTTTCCATCTCTAAGATTCCCACCCCCAGGCTAAGCCCAGGACTGGACTGAGCACATGGCGATTCCCCTAATTTGAGTATTTATGCACTCCCCCAGCATGCACCACTGGCCAGGAAACCCCCAGTGAGTGATAAGGCACAGACACTCAATGTGTTCCCCTATTGGCTGCCGCAGACTGCAGAAGGGTCACACCCCACTCAGGCAGGTACAATCAATAACACAACACCTGAAATTAACCAGATAATAGCCAGCTAGAAATCAGCTAGAATGATTACAGCTCTAGCAATGCTAAATTTCTAGTAGCCACTTCACAGAAGGTGGTATGGACTATACTTGGATATCCAACCAACTCATCAGTGAGAACCTGGAGGTAACCCGCTGCTGAATATTATTGCTACATTGAAGGTGGCTGTGCTTTTTTTTTACTAGAAGCTGTAAACCATTTAGATACTTCCCTGTGCTATCATAAAACATACTTATTGACTGAAAGCAATCTTACTGAATAGAAAGTCTAATATATTCTAACTAATATAACTAGGGATGTTCAGACACCAAGTACCGTACTCGGTACAAGTACAAATACCGATACTTTTCCAGCTCCAAGACTAGAGTAGAGAAAAAACTCAAAAGTTTATTTTTGGTTATTGTCATGTGACCGTTTTTCTAAAACAATACAGACTAATGATTTCAGGACAGTGGTGGAGCGCCAGAGTCAGGTCCCAGCTGCAACTACTGCAACACTGGTAGTTCTCGTGAAAATGCCAAGTATCGGCACCTGTATCTGAACATCCCTAAATGTAACTAGTAGTATTTGTTGGGGCTTTCCCCCATTTTCTTCTCTATGACTTTATTATGTTCAGCTAATTTTCTTTGTGTTAGCTATTGAAGTAAGCAATTATTGATTTTTGACTGTAAGCACAATTTAACCACAACCCTGATTATTTAAAAATTCAGGTGCTACTATGTTACTAAAAATCTACTTGCTCCTATAATATATTTTATGCAGTGGACTCAATGTTAATTTTACTACAGAATGTTGCATTAATGTACGGTAATTAATTACGTGTTCTGGAGTATACTCAGTTGTAAATTACCACCAACAGACATACAATTAGTTGATTTCCATGTATTACATTGAATCTTTTACAGCTCAAAACCAACATTTTTCACATAATAACACTTTCCATTGCTACATGTATTTAGCTACTCTTATAGTTACATTTCCCATCAGGTTGTAGGAGTGTGAAATGCATACCACTGGGTGGTTGGGGAGAGGGGCTGTAGTATAAGTGTGGTCTCAGGACATATAAGTAAATGTTTGACTCTTTTTTTTTTACTGGGTTGTATTTTTAAAACTATTAACAAAGTATAATGGATAGTTAATTGTACAATTTAAAGCATATGCTTTTATGCTCAAACCTTGAAAACAGAAAATGCGGTAGGGTTGACATGTAAATAATTGGTTTGTAGTGACATGACTGTAATAAAAATGAGAGCAGGAGGTTATTTTCTTGTAATTATATAGATGGTGTGACTAATATTTAGAAACTTGTTGCGAGATCATGTGAAATGTGATTTCCCTTCAGGAATGCTTTGCAGGATTAAAGGCATTTTTAGGATTATAACTCTTACAGCATATCCTGTCATACCAGATATGATTGCTGTATAAAAGAGATATGTGTGGGCTCCAGAAACTACTTTAAATATGGCAGACTCTATCTTTGGAAAATGCTATTGGCTGGTTTGGAAAATCTTTGGAAGATAACATTCTTTGAGATATCTGCTAAGGAAATAGCAGACTAAAATAATGCTGTTCTATTTAAAGAAGAACTCCATATTTTAGAATAATTAACCCCTGTAGTGGGGCTACCCCTGCACTACAAGAGTTAATTTTTCTCTAGGAGCTCAAATAAAAAAGAAATACTCACCTCATCCTCAAGCCCGCTTGGCCGCTAGACCGATCCCCACGGTCTCTTCTCCCCCAGACTCCAGCGGTCTAAGTCCCAATGACGTTATCACGTCTAACACAGTACATTCACCTTCATTAGATGTGAGGATGTTGAGGGACATACCAAAGCCAGAGCAGGGGTGAGTCGTCACTGCCACAGGACTGAGGATTGGATGTGAGGTTTTAAATGAAAGTATTGTCTACTTGTAGTAACCGCCTATTTTAAAGAAGAACTGAAGCCAAAAAATTGTTATTTTATTTTGTATAGAGAATGGGAGGGGTATAACCCCTGTCAGTTTTTTTGTGTCCCACTGGGGAGATGTCCCTTCACTTTCTGTCCAATGACCAAAATTGGAAATGTGAGGAAATCCCTCCCTCAAAATGTTGGATGCGCCTTAACTTTTTCTTTTGGTAACAATGGTCACAAGTCCCAGACAGAGATAAAAACCTTCACTTCCTGTCCCAAAGCCAAAACATGAAGTGAGAGTAAATCTCTCCAATTCATCCCTCCAAATTTTCAAAATTCTTCCATTTGTATGCTCGTTGACAAAAGCCAGAGGACACAGACAGCGATAAAAGTCTGTCAAGTGTTGTCATCCCCTTCCACTCTATCCAAAACTAAAGAAAAGGTTTTGGCTTTAGTCCTACTTTAAGTTATTGTTGTAAGTTTTACAATAAAGTGACTTTTATATGACCTTCATATGTTTAAAAGCATGTTATCCTATAAAATGTTATTGAATTAAATAAACAGTTGTAGATTGACCAGTGGAGGGGGATCTCAAAGGTTCATTACAAATATTCTGTTAACAACTGTTGATATGAGGTTTCAGCCATGTAGGGAATTATCACTGATTTGGCCTTTTTGGCCCATCATCAACACCACGTTAATCAGCAACAACATCACATCAACAGGGCCTACCAATCAACCCACATGAAGAATACTTTCATGATAGTGGCTCTTCCTCTATCCTTTTTCTGTTTTTCTGTCACAAGTATCGGACACCCCGGTCCGTACAAACAGGAAGCAGCACACCAACCAAAACTACCTCGTCCCCATATCTGCCCCCCTGCCACTCCTTTTCTGTTTTTCTGCTTCAGGACCAGCAATATCCTTTGGCTACTGTCTGCTCTATCCACGTATGGAATCTTTGAGGATCTATGTCACCATGCAAGAGGGAGCACAGAGAACCCACTTCGAGATAGCATGGCAAAGCACCTATTTGCCACATTTTCTGATGACAGCTGGATCCACCTGCCTATAAGCGTAGGTAAAGGGTAAACACCTATTTGGAAAAGGCTGTCCGCCCTCCCAAAAAGGAGACCTTAGTTTCAAATGTGTTGCGTAAACAGGCAAAGCTGCCCTTTTTGTGCACATCACTGCATGCTTCTGCAAGTGTTGACTCCAAAGCACCACCCCAATTATTTCCACATTTGCCAAAGCAGCCTTTACATTTATTTATTCTGGTGGCTTTATTCCACCAAACTGGAGACATAGCTGTAAAGGGAAAGCCAAATGGAAGGAAATAGACAGTGGTGTTCTAGCCTTTTTTGCCTGAGGTGAAATGTGAAATAGTGCCCCTGGCCTGGCCCATTGCTTGCATCTAGAGGTGGTTATCTGTCTCTAACTGGCAGTTATTGCTCAATGTGTGATTACTTCTGAACAAGGAGCTAAGCCAAACATTATAAGCTGAACAGTTAGTGCAATAAATCAGCTGCAGTCACAGTGCATGTAATCTGATAATGTTGGGTGCCAGTTGTCAGAATACAATAGCTGTCAGGGGAGTTTCCTCTATCCACTCTGTTCAGCGTTGATGGAGGAATCATTCATTTTTTTCTTGTTTAGCCCATAGGACAGCTTTAGTCAAGCAAAGGCGGCAGCTAGAGATGGGAAGGCTGTAAATAAAATGGTTTCAATCACATTCGATCACATTAATTAATTTTTGGGTGTTCAGGCTGGACCAATGTTGAGAGATGGCCCTACATGTGTTTGAGGTACTATCTTGCTATGCTGCATGTGTCATATCCGAGGGGACCTTCACTACAGCCTGGGGGAAATTTTGACTAAGAAGCTACATTTTTATGTGTGGTGGTCTTTTGGGTGTGCAGTGTTTTAAAAAATATTTTTTTGTGGGTGGTTTCCAAAGGAAACAGTGTGCTGGTGGTACAATAAAGACAGCTCTGGAACAGATTTTTTAGCAACACCTTACTAATCAATTTAACACAAAGCTAAAAGTTATGTTTGAAATTATAAGTAAAAATGATCAATAACAGTCAAAGAAAAAAAATTAAAAATATATATTACAAACTATAAATAAAAAATACAGTGTATTATTTCAGAGACAGGAAACAGATTATATATCTGTAAAAAATCAGTCAAGGCAAATTACAGACATATTACTAAACAGATTATATTTCACAAAATTGCTTCATAGTATGTGAGCACTTCAGTGAAAAAATCTAGACATATTGAACACATTTGATGCACGCTATGTAAGCAAATTATGCTGCAGCTTAAGAATACACCAGGCAGATTTTAATCAAGAGATCAAAATGAGTATTATTTACTGGAAAACAAACAAAAAAATGTTGGGTACAAGCACACAATGTTAGTTGCTTTGATAGGCTGATGTTTCACAGGGATGCAACAGGCAGGTATATAATCAAGAAAAAAAGACAGACAATTTTACTGACATACACAGTATGTAAGCACTTTTAGTAGTGTACATTTTCACTGTAAATCAGCAGGCTCTAATCAAGAAATTCAAATTAGAGTGTATTATTTTAAATCAAAATGACACCGAAATTGTGCAAACTATGGGGTCTATTCACTTAGCTGCCGAAGGATCTAGCCGTAGCTTTGGCTGATCCTTCGGCTAGCTTCGGCCCCAGAACCCTTTCGGTTCATTAGAACCGAAGGGCTATTCACTATAGCCCGTACAGCTCCCGAAGTTGGCCGAGCGACTGTAACATTCGTACCGCCGCTCGGACCGGCGGCACGGTCCGAGATCCTTCTGCGCAGGAGCGCCGCTGGGCTGCAGTCTCTCTCTCTCCAGGAGACAGAGCGGCAGGCGCGTCACAGGGCTCCGCCCCCGTTCACACGAGCCGTCGGCTTAAAGCCGCGGTTCACTAATTGATCGGCGTCCTACTAACGAATGTGGCAGGACGCTGATCAATACAGTGTCTCCCACACCTCACCTCATACTCGGACTCCGGGACAACGGGAGGGATCCACCTGCTGTGGACCTGTAGAAGCCGGGAGCGATTACCCCGAACCAACCGCAAGTACCTGGGTCTCTTTGCATAGGACCCCAGGAAGTTTAGTCTCTGCTTATATTCAGCCATTGCTGCAACCATTGATTGTGCTCACATTACAGCATTGCTGAACCATTGCTTATTGCCTTACCTTCTTACTGCAGTGTATGGACTCTGATAACCCAGCCATTGCTGCAACCACTGTTGTGCTCATATTACAGCATTGCTGAACCGTTGATTATTGCTTACCTTCATACTGCAGTGTATGGACTCTGATAAACCAGCCATTGCTGTAACCACTGTTGTGCTCATATTACAGCATTGCTGAACCGTTGATTGTGTTTATATTACAGCCATTGCATTAACTCTCATTGTGCGTTATCCACATAACCTCAACAACTCACGGGGTATGATGTAAAGCAACTTCCTCTCCACCTTACTCTAACAAGAGGCATAGAGACCTAGTTGCATACAGACGGAATGGAACAACATCAGCCTCAGGAACCAATTCCGTCTGGGGCTCTCAGAGGCCCTAAAAGACGAACTAGCTAGAGTCGCATTACCACCTGATCTTGAGGGGCTTATGCAGCTCTCCATATCAATAGATCGTCATCTCAGAGAGAGACGCTCTGAGCGACTCACAGGGATCCCCTGGACACCACGGAAACCTCCAACCTCACCTCCTGTTGAACCTATGGAGGTTGGAATGATAAGGGGACCCATTTCATCAGAGGAAAGATCAAGACGACGCACCCAAAATATCTCTGCATGTATTGTGCCGTTGCCAACCACATGGTGGATGAATGTCCCTCCGTAAAGAAGAAGAATGCAGGTAAGACTCCACACCTTGCTAAAATTATTTCACCACAGCTAAGGAATATGAACTACCTCTATATCCCCTTAACCCTACAGTGGGAACAAAAAAGACTGCAGATTGATGCCATGATCGACACTGGTGCATGCGGAAACTTCATAGACGCCCAACTGGTCACCAGTAACGAAGTCCCCTCCTGGAAGAAACTCAAGCCCCTTTCTGTCACTTTCGTAGACGGCACCTAATTATCCTCTGGTCCTATAGACCTCCAAACTCAGCCCTTGATGATAACCACCAGCAACAATCACCGGGAATTCATAACCTTCGACATTATCCCAACTCCTATATTCCCCGTCATACTGGGGCTACCCTGGTTGAGATTACATCACCCTAACCTCTCTTGGACCGAGAACCAGCTGCAGCTGGACTCAGACTACTGTCAAAAAACCTGTTACCCCACAACGACCCTCATGCAAATCAACCTAGATGTGATCCCTTGCCACTACCATGAATTTCGGGACGTGTTCAACACCCAGATGGCGGAAGCCTTACCTCCCCACAGGTCGTACGACTGCCCCATTGACCTTCTCCCAGGCAGTTAGATACCCGTAGGGAAGATATACCCGCTATCCCAACCAGAACTTTGCCATTTAAAGACCTATCTTGAGGAGAACCTCAAGAGAGGATTCATCCGGCCCTCTACCTCCCCTGCTGGTCCTGGGATGTTCTTCATCCGCAACAAGGATAACAGTCTCAGACCTATAATTGACTACAGATCACTGAATAAGATCACAAAGAAAAACAGATATCCCCTCCCACTCATCCCGGAACTAATCGAGCGCCTACAGACCGCTCGGATATTCACCAAACTAGACCTAAAAGGAGCCTACAACTTGATCCGAATGAGGTCTGGGGACGAATGGAAGACTGCTTTTAGGACACGATACGGCCTCTTCGAGTATATGGTCATGCCATTCGGGCTGAGCAACGCTCCCGCCATCTTTCAGTGCTTCATTAATGACGTTTTCAGGGATCTTCTCGACACGTGTGTGGTTTTCTACCTGGAAGACATCCTTATATATTCTGACAGTCTGCAGGAACATCATAAACACGTCAGATGGGTCTTGGCAAGGCTCTGTGAAATGCACCTTCGAGGAGACAACCATTCCCTTCCTGGGGTACATCATCTCCCCCGATGGTATAAGGATGGATGAGACCAAGATTGAATGCATCCTTAAGTGGCCAGCACCCCACTCCAGGAAAGCGCTTCAGCGATTCCTAGGGTTCTCCAACTTTTACAGAAAATTTAAAAAAATCTTCTCCGCCACAGTAAAACCTCTTTCCATACTTACCAGCTCCAAAACGAGGTTCACCTGGGCCCGGGAAGTGAAGAACGCCTTCGAGGATCTGAAGCGGCGGTTCACCTCCGCTCCCATTTTAAAGTTACCAAATCCAGCCCTCCAATACATATTGGAAGTAGACACTTCCGAGTGGGCTCTCGGATCTGTTCTGTCTCAACGAGAGACGCTCTCTTCCCCACTGCACCTGGTGGCCTTCCATTCTAGAACACTTAACGCAGCGGAAAAAACTACCCCATTGGGGAAAAGGAATTACTGGCCATAAAGAACTCCCTCGAGAACTGGAGACACCTGCTGGAGGGTGCTGTCCACCCTATCATCATCTACTCCGACCATCGCAATCTACAGTATCTTCAAACCAATAAAACCCTGTCCTCCAGAAAAGTACGATGGAGTTTATTCTTTGACAGGTTCGACCACGTAATAACCTACAGACCTGGATCAAAAAACGGTAAGGCGGACTCCCTATCAAGGATTGGAGAGGTTTCACAAGATGAGAATCCGCCCTCCGCCATTGTCCCTCCACAAAGAATTATAGCCGTCACCATCAATCTAAAACAACAGCTCAAAACGGACCTGGAAACATCTCCTACTCATCCCCCAGGACTCGATCGTGATGAGGAAGGGTTCCTTCACTATGATTCCATGTTATACATTCCTCCTACCATGCATGTCCAAATCCTGAAACTTCTGCATGACTCTCCTTCCGCAGGGCATCCGGGTGTCAACAAGACTCTCGAACTCGTTCGTCGCTACTTCTGGTGGCCAAAAATGCGGGAAATCGTAACGAACTATGTAACGACGTGCTCAATCTGTGCATCCTGTAAACACGGAAGAGCTCCACCTTACGGGTTGTTGACGAACCTCCCCATACCTAACAATCCCTGGGAGGTCGTATCACTGGACTTCATCGTCGACCTTCCACTTTCAAGAGGTCATGATACCGTTCTCGTCGCAGTCGACCACTTGACCAAAATGGCGCATTTCATGCCCCTAACCCGACTACCTAACTCCCAAGAGACTGCCGAAGCTTTCTTCTCTACAGTTTTTAGACTACACTGAGTACCCAATAGAATTATCATGGACAGAGTGTCCCAGTTCATTTCAAAATTCTGGAAGGCTCTCTGTCGAAAATTAAGGATTGAACACAGGCTCACGAGTGCCTATCACCCTCAGACAAACGGCCAGACGGAACGGGTTAATCAGTGTCTTGAACAGTTCATCCGGTGCTACTGCACCCACCTCCAAGATGACTGGATAGACCTTCTGGCACCTTGGACAGGCCCTCTCCCCCTGGTAACCCTGGGAGGGTTCCCTTGAGGAGGGGGTACTGTAACATTCGTACCGCCGCTCAGGCCGGCGGCACGGTCCGAGATCCTTCTGCGCAGATGCGCCGCGGGGCTCCAGTCTCTCTCTCCAGGAGACAGAGCAGCAGGTGCAGGCGCGTCACAGGGCTCCGCCCCCGTTCACACGAGCCGTCGCCTTAAATCCGCGGTTCACTAATTGATCGGCGTCCTACTAACGAATGTGGCAGGACGCTGATCAATACAGTATCTCCCACACCTCACCTCATACTCGGACTCCGGGACAACGGGAGGGATCCACCTGCTGTGGACCTGTAGAAGCCGGGAGCGATTACCCCGAACCAACCGCAAGTACCTGGGTCTCTTTGCATAGGACCCCAGGAAGTTTAGTCTCTGCTTATATTCAGCCATTGCTGCAACCATGTTAAGAAATACTCTGCTGGTCAATGTATATTTGTTTGACCTAGATTCATTATTTGAGAGAGTTTGAAAGTTTAAAACTACTATAAGTTTTAGTTGGGCTTCACACCTCATCTGATTCTTTGGCAGTTTTTTTATTAATATTCTGTAAACAACAGAAATTAGCTGAATGGTGATAAACAATCTATTTTGTAAGCATAGTAAATAAAATACATGCAATGCAAAATTATATTTTTTTAAAGCCATGGACAAAGAGAACTTACTAAGGCCTTGTTACAACACCGTTCGGCTCACTTCACTTCGGGTCGATTATTCACTCGGCTGCCTAAGGCAGCTTTGTGAATAACCCCCTTAGTGAATATTTTTTCTTACACTTCAGCATCTGGAAATTCTTGTACAGTGTCAAGAGAGGTGGAAAGGGAGGAACAGGAAGGAAGAGGATTGTGGGCCTTTTTTCTCCGTTGACCTGTATCTGTTATTTTCTGCTCCCACCAATCTTTACGGTAGGCAATAATGCGTCTCTTCATGCATATGATACCAAAATGACTGGTAGAGTTACCACACTTGATATGCTGCAAGCAAAGGTTGTAAACCATTACAGTACTGCCTTCACTTGTGGAGCAGTGCCATCCGGTGGAATAGGCTGCTCCCTCCACTATTCTGCAAGTTTCCCCTGGACAACATACTGCTACTACTGATGATGTGCCTCTCCCTCACTTTTCTCCTCTACAATCATCTTCACTCTCCTCATTGCTCAAGCCCAGTTTGCAGTATGCTGTAGCTGCAGTAACATCACTGGTCATTGTTTTGCCCTTCCTTGTACCCTGCCTCTATTCTTCTGGCACCCTCAAAATCGGATAAAATTAATTCCTGTTCATCCTCCTGTAACAAGTTTCTTATGATGTACACAAATAATTCAGCTGACTTTGTCATGCCAGTTTGTGGGGCAGTGATGAAATTAGCTGTAAAGGGAGCAAAGGAGCACACATTTAAGGCTGCTGATGACATTAAAGCTATTCTGCGTCTGGGAGGAAAAGGATGGTGAAGGCTTGGTTATCCACTCCCCCACCTCCACCACATACTCTAGCTGAAGAGCAAGGCCACTGCCAGAAAACAAAAGCAAACATGCCCTGTCTCTCAAAGGTGTGTCCTGACCACTGATGTGGCCAATGAATACAGAACCTACTCATTTCTCAATAGCTGAACATGAAGAACCTCTGACTCTCTCTTTAGGCCTCCCTAGCATGATGGAAACAGAGGATAGCCTAATTTTATTATCAACTATGATAATAGGATCATGGAGGATGTGCACCTTTAGTGTACTTCACTCAGTCACCAGACTGGACTTGTTGTCTGCTCACATACAGGCAGACTGCTGCTTGCTTGGGTCAGAATATCTAGTCTGTTTAGACCCAGACTACATTTGTCCCTTGATAATGTCCAACTCTCTCAGTCATCAGTCTGGCTCAGGGGCCTGTCTGCGTAGGCAAGACAGACCTGGACATGCACCAACCACCATGTGTCAGGTTTCATGGTGCTCTCGCAGTACGTAGGAGCATTTTTGGGATGTGGCACCCATCAATTTTTCCAAACCCATATTTCTTAGTACGTAGGAGCAATTACTGCTCTCCTGCTGACTTTTTGTTTAGTTTGACAGATCCCCAGTAAGCTACTCTCATTGCAAATGATAGATCCCTGCTGGCTTCTGTCCCCAAACAGGTTGGGGGATCTAAATATGACCAAATATGGTCACAACCTGCATCTCTGCCACCATGTTTACATACATACAGAAGTCAGTGAAAATCTCTGGTGGTGGGGCAGCATTGATGGTCATTGTGGTGTTGTGTCAACATTGTCAGGCAGCACTCACCAATATCAATATGACTGATGTGGTTCAACATTGCTGGACAATGTGATTGACGTTGGATTTCCAATATAGGACTTTTTTAAATAAAATAGTGTTTTCTAGGGTGTGTTTGATTTAATTTACGTAAACATTTTTTTTTTGTTAATGACTAATAAATGGTATTATGCACCATGTACTCATTCACGCAGAGGGGCTGGATGTCCTCTCAACATGGTGCGTTGCAAGGGTTAGAGGCTTTGCCACCACCTCCCCTTACTTGTACGATACAATCCTAGTATTTAGGGTATGTGTTTTTTTTTCAATAGTGTGATGGTCCTATGGGGAAAAAATATTGTGACAACTTACTAAACAATCAACCCAAAAGGTAGAGACATACACTTTAAATGTCCAGTCCTTATTCTCCTACGTTCATTCAGAAATTCACCATATATTTATTGACAGATCTGTTTTTATTTTAGAAAGCCCTAACTTTACACTTCTCAAAATTAAGATTAGATGGCCAAAATAATAATGGTTAGGTGGTATGAATATTTCCAGAATATATTTCCAAACTATTTATTTATAGGTCAGCCTTTATGTAATTACGCCAAATAAGGTTAAAGTGTTTCATTATTGCTACCTCTGCCCATTATATCACAGTTATGGACCAAAATATACAATCTTTATACATCACAGTAATTTTTGTTCTGTTTGGCTGTTTGAACCTACACCTATATTTTTGCACTGTGGACTTTTGTGACATTTACAATAATAAATCCCTTTTATGTTTTTAACCTAGTTTTATTTGTTCAGTAAACAGCTTTTATTTTTATTGTATAACAAACCAAAAGGCAGTCACTCTAGAATGGTCATGTGAAAGATAAAATTGTATTGGCTAAATGTCTGAACTGACCATTGACTAAAAATACATTTTCCAGCAGGTATCGATTCTGCAGAGGTTATATACTTTCTTTGGCTCATTCTCTAGTTGAGTCAAGTCCAATACAATTTTCAAGAAAGGTTTATATGTTAGGTTCTTCTGTATGAAGAGAATATTTCCATATCTGTGCAGGGTCAATGTCAAAGAATGCATTCAATTTATATTGTCTCCGTTTTAGACATTTCCTTTTTCAACAACATACTACTAGTACAGGCATCTAATATGTTCTAGACCATATGTGTAACTATAAGCCATGTAATCCTGGGCTAATATTTAAACTGGAGTTCTCTTGTGCTCACCTATACAAAATGTGATTATTTTGTGCAGCTATTTCTTTAATATAGTTGACACCCAGTGTCAATCAACCCACTTCCTTTGAGCCCAGGACATTCAATCACAGCTGCAAATCTCAGGCTTCTGCACATTCTTTCCCAGGCAGGGCTCCATACTGAGGTATGGGCTTTCAGTTAGGAGAGATGGGGAAAGACAGCTGGTCTTCAAACTCCATTAAATCACTTCATACAGCATCCAGCTGTCCTCCCTCTGGTTAGATGCGGGAATATGGACATCTCTACCATATCTAACCAGAGGGAGGATGGCTGGGGTTCAACAAGGACATAGTAAATGATTTGAAGACTGTTGTTACTTTGGACATATTTCATGATAGACTGCCAAACCAGCTGCTGACAAGCCTGAAGTACTCCCATCACAACTTAATACAACTTTCAAGCTGCAGGGATTGTAGTCCATTTACATGATTTCTCTCATTAAGCCCTCATTGAAGTCTCCTCATGCTAATAGAACAAAGTTGCCTGGGCTATTTTAATTGGTGTGGCACTTCAATTCCTACATCTACTGTGTTCACATTTCAGGATAGGTCAAATTCACTTAAAGGCCAAATTCACACCATATCCGTTAGCATCTGTTTTTCAACCAATGTCATCGGAGACCAAAAAAAGATAACCCAAAAAATGTATGGGCACGAATGGGCCCAGTTCACACCACTGCGATCGTTTGTGTTCCATTGCAGTGTGATGAGAAATAAGTAGAGCATGCTCTACTTTTTTTTCATCCCAACATAACACAACACTTCAAAAACAGATGTCAATGCAATGGAATGGAAGTAAAAAAAAAATACATAGACGTTTATCTACTCAGGACATGTTAATTGAAATAAAAATTGGCAAACAATGAATAAAAAAATATAATAAAAACGCAACGGAACGTAACAAAGAATGTTGAAATTGAAAAAGTAATCAGACCTCCATTGACTTTTCAGTGCAATTGTGTGAATGGGCCCTACAGTTGAAGCCTAGGAAAAACATTGATCATGTAAAAACAAATGGCCTCTAATGATGGGTGTCCCATGAGTGGATTTGAGTTTCAGTGCTGGAAGTTCGTTGCTTACAGTAGTATCCAGGATGAGTGATTTGTTAGCTAACACATTAACATCCGCACATGGGACACCCATCATTAGAGGTCATTTATGTTTCCATGGGAAATGTCAAAAAGGAGGTTTAAAGTGCTGGGACTGTGGTGTTTAAAGCTGTCTATACAGCACCTAAATATACAGTAGAACTACATTTATAAATACTGCTTTACCCACCAAGAATTCTCACTGTTCAGTCAGTTTTGTGATCCAGAAACCCCTGCCAGACAGCACAGATAGTTCATGGATGTCCCCAAGGATTACAGTATAGCCAAGCAATATAACCTGATCCAAAACCCACTCTCACCTTTAATGTTGCATTAAAGAAGCCTCATCTGTGACTGATGAGGTAATTTCCTTGCTCCCCCACCCCCATCCACACACACCTCTAAGCATGCTCATAGACATCACATCACTGTGCAAAGTAATAGAGCCCTAACTTTAGTCATATTTAAGGCATTCCACTACATCATATGTAGGTCAATGCACAGCAAAATAAGATTAAACTATGTGTACTTTTTCATACATACTATTTGGCATTGTACTGTAGCAAACTTGTAATCCTTAGAATCAAAAACATGATAAATAAATGTTACATTTGGAAATCAATTGTGATAGATATTTAAATTTAACTGCCAATAATTGCAAGAAACACTGAAATTCTTAATGAGTTATTACTTTCCACATGTCACTGTAAGTACACATTTATGTACAGTAAAATCTATGAGCAGTTAAGTTTGATGAAAACAACCCGATTGTGCAAAAAGAATAACAGAATGCTTAAGCATCTGAATGCAATTAAATTAATTATATGCATTTGCATTGTGGTTGAATACCGCCAGGCTGCCTATATATTACAACTAAAACCCCATTTTTATCTAAGCTTTGTTTAGACTTTTCTTGATAGAAAATGGTATTGTATGGGTAGCTATTTTGTTGTACATGCTGTAGGAATAAATATTCTATTATCTGCCTTTTAGCACAGGATAATTTTGTTAAAAGTACTTTTACTTTATAAAATAAATGCTGATTATATGCGTCAATGTTCAAATAACTACCACTGCTGTAAAAAGAAAAGCAAATGATTCATGTACTGTAGATGTATTAATAATACTGCATAAACTATACAGTATAAAGCATTTCCTGCACTGACTTTATTGAAATTCACAGCAAATCCAGTATAACAGTGAATAAAAGTGTATAAATATGTTTTATATTTGTTGGACATTTCACAAAATCTGTTTTGCAAATCTTTTAACATTAAAAAAAATGACGGGAGTTCTAGGGGTTCCCTACTTTATCCAAAACAAAAATTTTTGATTTAGATACAATAAGGGCTGGTTTGCATCATCAATCATGTTGCTATGCACTACTATGCTGCAGTGCATGGTAATATTCCATATACTGTATGGCACAATGTATTGGGGCGGCATTCATTTTGAACCCCAACACATCTGCAGAGCACACGTTTGCTACAGCACACTGCAGTGCACTGTTGCATTGTGGTAAAAAAAAACCTCCTGCCTATGAACTCATTCAAAATGAATGAGTTGCAGTAGTGTAGTGTGCCATACCACATGATGATGAGCGTTGTGCACATGTATTACCACAACCCATGGTGGAGTGGGCAGGCCTTTATGCTTAGTAATCTCACTTTCCATGGATAATATTCTGTGGTGAATATGAATGTGCATCAGTAAATTTAGGATGGAAGGAAATGAGAATGCAGGAGTTTAGAGGAAACTTTTCCAAGAAAAAAACATGGAGGCTGGCACTGTAGACTTCTTCACAGTGTGCAAATGCTACTTGCCTGACTATCATACTGATCCTCTGGCTTCAGCACTTTGTAACAGATAATAACTTCTTACTTTAATCAGACCTTCTTCTGCATACTTGCATCTATATTTCTCCTAGGAAAAGTTCACTTTAAGGAAAGAAAACAGCTGTGTATTATGTTTTACATGCTCCTTTTTTGCCTCTGAAGAGTGTTATATTGCTAACAAAAAAAATGTAGTGGGTAAATCTTTCTTGAAAAACAGATCAGTTAAATATATCAACAAGCATGTATAATTTATCAGTTTAAAGCAGTTTAGGATTTCAAATCAATATGAAAATTAAATGTGGAAGCTTGGCTTATGAAGATCATCAATCTATCTGTGACATTATAGTGATTTTTTTGTTGTTATACACCCATAATATATATATATATATACACACATATTCATTTATGTTACAGAAGCTGGATCTTGGCCTTCATGAGGTTCTCTCGGGGGTGGGGGTTGGTTGTAGTATTAGATGACTTTGCATTTTAATTACATAAAAATGTGATGCAAATGTAAGCATTTCTGGAATTAATTGTCCTGTAACTTCTTTTAGTTGGGGATTGCAGACATTCAATGTCCTGTCCATAAACCTCTGTAGGTCTACAGTAGCAATTGGTAGAGATAAGGCGAAAGTGCAGCCATTTAAGTCCTGAAAGTCTTTCACCATAAACTTTCAACCAGTGAATCAAAAGACAGGTGGTACAAGGGAGAAAATGAATTATGAACTAAATTCACTTAAACACTGGTCCAACAATATGTACATACTGAAACTGCCTTTTTAATCTCTGTTGAATGACCATTACAAAGTTAATCCAAGATTAGTTAATCCATACTTCACTAGAAATCCTGGAATAGGGGCTTGCACTTGTACAGTGGCTCTTCAATTGTGAGGTCCCAGGAATGGCCTTGTGACAACCACAGCTAGAAAGTCTAAGCGGGAGCACCAAACCTTTTAAGCGGGAGCACCAAATAAGTTTGACCACAAACTTATTAAGTTTGTGGTCAAGATCAGGTCCAGTGTCACATCCAGCAGAGTGCAAACAGTGCCAAGAGCTGAAACAGTAAGTAAAAAACACAGCTAGATGTTTTTGCTAAGAGTTAACCAGAGCTAAGCATCAGGGCAAGAAGCAATGCATAGCCAGGAAACACATCAAGCTTTAAGGTAGCTAAAGTCAAAGCAAGGCCAGGGCAAGCAAGGCGGCCAACTAAATACATCTCCCTTTACTTCCTTGAACTCGGGCACATGTGACCATGCACATGATCTCAGGGGAGGAAAATACATTTCCCTTAGATCTCATGATGAAATGAGATTTCCCAGCAATGCACGTCTGATGTAACCTTCGCCGGACCCAGGATGCAATTCTTGGGCACATTACACAATTTGTGCCAAAGTGGACCAGGAAGTTAAAAAAAAATTGTAAGTAAAGTAAAAATATGTTTGTTTAGCTAATGAAAGTAAGATGATTTCAGATTCTCAGAGCTGTATGCTGATATGTATTTTTAGTCAAAGGGGATAAAGGTCCGCTTTAAGTTCTAATCCAGGATCTTACATCAACCATTAAAATGAAACTCGAGCAATTGAAAAGGGCAGCAGAGACACACATGGAAGGAAAGTGACAGCAGTGGAAGGGATGCGTTTTTTAGCAAATCTACTTTTTCCAGAATGATCAACACACAGGTCCCCTTAAAGAAAAAAGATATGCAAAAGTAAACGCCAAATACAACTGGAAAGCAGCAGATGAACAAATATTGATATTTTAATGATTATTTGTACAAACAATCACCTGCTACTGCATGCTTTTGTGTTTGTTTCATGTCTTGACCTATGGAGCTCAAAGAAATTACATATAACCAGTCCTAGTCTACAAAGCAAAAATGTATTCTTTAAAGGTACAAATAACTCCAGTGTACAGTAATGCAAACAATACATGAAATAAAGTCCATTATGAAGCCAGCATTTTCTGTATCTTTATCTACCCCGTAATATGCTCCTCATCCAGTACAGCTACTCTCTGTATATTTCGCTCCAACCAGGTATATATTGTAAATGTTTTGTTTTTGACAGGTTAAATACTTTCCCCCTTCAACACTAAAATAACAAGCCTTTTACACAATCTCATGCTGTTCAAAGTGTCTGCCACTCTCTGAGCCAGTGACAACAAAACAACTTATTTCCTTCCCTAAAAGCTGTACTTTGTTAGGTAATTGTAATAAAGAATGTACTAAGAATGCAATTACAGCAGCTCTTAATGCAAAACACAGCTGTTCTGGTTTGAGAACCATTAACCTGCTCCATTTTAGCTATCATAGTTGACAAGGTAGGTACCTAACAACTAAAGCAGTTAAGTGACTAAGGCTGGGCTAAGTGACCTCTAAAGAACAGCTTATGTATAAATGGATGTAGTGTTTAACAACCTGACCAGCTGTGCTCCCAAACAGCAGCTTTGCATAATTCTAGATTTTAGGTTGATGTTTTATCATCTATGCTCGTATAACATTTTGTTTTATTCAATGAAGGCCTTCAAGTCTCTGCATTGTTTTGGAAGAAATAATTATTTTTTTAAATGTTTGCTTGTTTACTCATATGATTAAATAAAGAAATTGCAATGCTTTGGATAAAACCTACTTTGTCATGGAATTTGCAATAAAACTCTAATAGTGGACACTATGGGGTGTATTCATTGTTTTAAAATAATATTGCTTCTGAGAACTGAGAAATACAGAGAAATAAAACATATGGTAAACAGCCTGCCCACTAAAAAGTGATATTTCAGCTATAGGTATAATCTGGTGAGTTGAGTCACCTGTAGGCTTTTTTTATGTCTTGGGAACAATAAGATCTCACCACTATAGTTTCAAGCTTTGTTCACTCCCACTTTTGAATGTTGGTTGTTCTTACCCACTTGGCATTATTTCATGATATATCCATCTGCATCACTTATGAGTTTACATTTCCTTTAAAGTAAACCTAAGGTGAATGGCATTAAGTTTTCTAAAGTTTTAGCAGTGTGTTTTATAAACAATTGCCATTTTTTAATGAAATGCCTGTTTTCCTTTTTTCATCCCATATAGCACATGCATGTTGCTGTTGTCCTGCATCTTAAACAACCACTTCCTGTCTACATGCATTCCGTTGAAGCATGGTGTTTTTCAGGATGGTTTACCTGATAGTGATCATATGGGGCCATCCGTTTATAATTTGTGTTAAAATAACCAAGGGGTCTATTCACGAAGCTGCCGAAGGATCTAGCCGTAGCTTTGGCCGATCCTTCGGCTAGCTTCGGCCCCAGGACCCCTTCGGTTCAGTAGAACCGAAGGGGTGCTGTACGGGCTATTCACAATAGCCCGCACAGCTCCCGGCTGAGCCGTGCTGAAAGCCGAAGCTGGCCGAGCGGCACGGAGCGATGTCAGAATAGAGAAAAAAAAATTACTTTTTTACAACTTTTTTAACTCTTTTTCTGTTCTGCTCGGTCCCTCTGAGGGATGGGTTTGAGTGTTCGATTCGAACATGAGTTCAAATCGAACATCGGCAGTTTGAGCGCTCGCCGAACGCCGAACTTTATGGGATATTCGCGGTTTGTTCAACCGCGGACATTCCATAATACAAAATGCCCACTGAAGCTCTGATTTTTTAAAGTCTTGCACCTGGTGCAAGACTTTGCCCAATCAGGGCTCAGCGGAGGAGGGGCCTGAAGGAGAAATTTCTCTATCAGGTCCCCCATGCTGATTGACAGCAGGCAGTGGGCGGGTGCAATAGCCAGCTTGCTATTGCATTTTACAATATCCAATAGCAGGCTGGGTATGGCTCCAAGCTTGCAATGAAGAGGAGGCAGGGAGGCGGGGCAGAGGTGCCGTGGCCGGACAGGGGAACGGAGAAGACGACGGACCAGGGGAAGACAGCAGCAGAGCTACGGGGGCAGCGGAGCAATGCAGTGGTCTGAAGGGACACAGGCCGCTGCAGCCACATGTACCAGCAGCTGTATGGGGGGTCAAACATTCGACCCCCATACACTTGCATTGAATTCGAGTTCGTACTCGAACATTTCAGCGGTTCGAATGTTCGAACGGGGGTGTTCGGCTCATCCCTACTTGTAAAGTCTTCCTATAAGGAAGAGGCACCAAAGGATGTAATTCTAACAGAAGTTATGCAGTTGCTCAGGAAAAGGCAAAATACTTGGAAATAACTTCAACCTCAGTTACAGAAAGTTTGGTTCCTGGATAATTCACAAACATTTACATCAATGAACTCCTACTGTCACGGAGCAAATTGGTAATCCCAAGCAGTTGCAGAAATGCCAAGCCCATCAAGACAAAGCAAGGGTGAGAAAAACAATGTTGACCTAATGTTCTGTGACACTGAATAAGTGATGGAAATTTCAAAAGTATGTCAATAAAACATATTAGCTAACAATGATAGAGTTTTTTTGTTTTTACAATATATCTGCATTACGTAGCACAATATAGCCATTGCTGTCTTTGATTTTAATCTTGTCTTGCTGACTGGGGAGAAGCCAATTCACCCTGATGGTGGTTAAAGAACTTCTTTTTAAAACCAGCGGTAAAGGTGTAGAGGTGTACTTTCTAGTAAAGACATTGTTGACTATTAGGAATATAGAATACAATCATCTGACCACTCTAAAGTACTAGTTATTTATTTCCATTTACTTTGATTGTATTTTACTATTTCTTTTGTTTAGTGTCTTGCTGCCCTGATCTTTACTTTTTTAATTCATCATCAATTGTCTTTATTTAAACAGAACACTTTAAGTAGATTGTACTGAAAGAGTCAACACTTGCAAAGTAGTTTTGGTTCAGAAATATACCTCTGGGCTTCTAATCTAAGGAAACAGAAGCAGTTATCATGCTACTGCTGGTTTCAAAGCATATAAATCAAATGTACCTTCTGTTATTCTGCAGGAGCATGGTGGTTTTCATATGAACCAACATGCAGCATTTTTACCATTCTTGTCTATCTCTCCTTCCAGACTGACAAGGGATGTTCTGTTTAACCCATAGGAGTGAAAGGGAGGGAGAGAGAGAGAGGAAAAAATAAACACAATAAAAGTCAGATAATGTGGTCAGCAAAGAGACATTAATATTAAATATTTGTAGAGTTAACCCAAATGTATATGGGAAACTGTGCTATTTCAAGTCAACAGAAAACAAAGGTAGTGTCTGAAGTTTGAATATGTTTTGTCAAAGTAATAGATGGAATAGTCACACTATATAGCAGAATTAACATTAAAAAGCATCCTCTAACATCTAATTATGATGTTAGAGGAATATATATATTCCTCTAACATCATAATTAGAGTTTTTTTTGTACAAATATATTTTTATTGAGAATAAAGTATTTCAGGGTTACATAACATATTGTGAAAAACACATATAGTTCCAATGTACAGGGTAACAACATATTTCTTTAGCGGACCTTAGAGACAAGTGTCGGTCGTAGCGGTCGGTTTCTTAGTAAGTGCAGCCTGTGCATACTGGAGTAGGCTCGTCATACATTGCAGGTAATTGCCATGACCGCTAGCGATATTGGGGGCTAGCATGGAGGTCCACTGAGTTTGTAACGTCGAAGGTATGCAAGGCAGGTATATAGACTCTGTTTGGCACCGAAACCGTTCTTTTCCGGGTCCTATATGCTTGTTAACATAGGTACATCAGAAGATGTGGGGGAAAGGTCTCAGGAAAGCATAGGTAGGTGGGGGAAAATCGGGGTGAAAAGAGAAAGGTGGGGAGAGTCTGGCTGTGAGCGGTATGGACCAAGTTGATGTAGTAGTGTGAGGTGATCTCGTCATCACAGAGTGAGGAGGCGACGATGGTCGCTGGTGGGCATACATTTTTCAATCCAAGGGGACCATATTTTTTCAAATTTCGCCATGGTGTTTTCCACCTGTGCAGTCCGCTTCTCATGTGACATCATCCAGTTTACATGCCTTTTGAGGCTGGAGATGCTGAGCGTGCTTGACAGCCATGATTTAGCTATCTCTCTTTTAGCGGCCGTCAGGATATGGAGGCACAATTTAAAGATGGTAGTCGGGAGACCTGGCGGCTTACAATTAAGGAGGGCAAAGGTGGGGTCTCTGGGCAAGGTACGCTGAAACAGGGAAGAGATCATGCGAAATACTTTGTCCCAGTACCTTACAACTTTCGGGCATTGCCACCATATGTGGTAGAAGGTTCCCGGATCTAGGCAACCTCTAAAACATAATGGGGAGGTTTGCGGCCGAAATTTGGCAATTCTCGTGGGCACCATGTACCATCGCATTAACACTTTGTAGTTTATCTCCAACATACTGATGCAGCGTGAGCTAGACTTCGTGTTTAACCAGGACTGCTGCCACATGTCATCCCCCAGAGGAGATCCCACATCTCGTTCCCAATGGGAAGTGTAGGAAGGGGCAGATTGGTGAGGAGGCGCTAGTAGGTAGTTGTATAGTATGGAGATGGTTCCAGGGGCATGAGGATTATTCCGGCAAATGTGTTCAAAGGGGCTAAGGGGACCTGTAGGGGATAGATGCTGCATATGTGTGAGGATGAAGCTTTTAATTTGGAGATAACGA
>NW_017308185.1:265011-265725 GCF_000935625.1 Nanorana parkeri | reverse complement strand
ATGAAAAAAGGGCCTCAGTCATGAAGGGGTTAAAGAAGAACCTCTGGGAAATGTTTTATTGGGCTACACCCGCACTGCAAGGGTTAACTATTCGTTTCTGTCTAAGTGCTAAAAACAAGAAAAGTTATACTCACCCGAACTGCCAAGCCGACCCTGTGATTCTCTGGTCACTGAAGCGGGGTAGCCCCACTGCAAGAGTTAACAGAAATGTTGCCTTGCTTGACCCTGCGTTCACACCTGGGCGTTTTTCATAAGTGCGTCATATGCGCGTTTTCCACCCGGCGTTTTGCGCGTTTTAAAGCGCGATTTTAGCGCGTTTTGTTACATTGGCAACGCGCGACGCACGCGCGTTTTGGAGCGCTTTTTGGAGCGACAACAGAGGTGTCCAATGAAGAAGAATTCCTGTGTTTCCGCAAGCGTCCAATGAAAAAGACTTCGTGAGCATTTCCTGCATTTCCCTTTCCTGTATGCAAAAGACCCTGCAGTGTCTTGTGTGCAGAAAAGAGTTGTGAGAGTTGTGATTTTGGATTGATTATGGAGCTGACAAAAAGAAGAAGGACTGCAGCAGTCGTTGCAGCACTGCGCTTAATTACATTGTGGAGAAGGAGGGATCGCAGGCGACGTTTCTGGGTCCATCCAGTAATAGCCAACCGTGAAGAAAGAGGCCAGTTTTATGTATCAGACACTCCGTGGACATGAGGACAAGTTCTTCAG
>NW_017308185.1:258102-264221 GCF_000935625.1 Nanorana parkeri | reverse complement strand
TTGTGCTGTTCTAACCTAGGTGTCTTTGTGATATGCATGTTAACGTATGGCATGTGTGAATCTCCTCCATATGTTTAACACAACCTTTTATATAACCAAATCCTAAACATAGTTTAAAACTTCATCTTAAACCCTGAAAAAAACACACAAACTAATTGATAAATTGTCCTAAAATTTTACTATAAATAAAAACCATCAGACAAAGGCATAAAAAAAATTTCCTGCTCAACCAGGTAGGAGAAGAAACTGAAAACGGTGGGAGCGCAAAGTTAGGCTCGTCCACCTGCATGTCCTCCCTCATTCCACGTGTGGAATAGCCAGCTGGTTGTTGTGTGTTGGAGCTATGTGCCAGGCTGGTGGAAGGATTAAAAAAATGTAGGAATGTCCCCGCGGGTGCCATGTTTCTGGGTGGTGTTGATGCTGCATGGGTGTGTGTGGGTATGCTTGTGAGGCGTGTGTGTGCATGTGTTGGACATGTTGAGGTGGTTGTTGAATGGGTGGGGCAGGTATGGGTGCAGTGGCATGTGGTGTAGAGTCATCCGGGAAAAGTTCGGAGTCAAGGAATCTGTTGAGTGCTTCCAGTACTGCCGTCTGTCTTCGTAAAGGCACCATTTTCAGTTTGGCCTCCAAGCTGAGCAGGTAATGAGCCTCGCCTGACAGCGTGGGGACAGGATGAGCCATGGAGTCCAGGACATCAATCAGTCTGTCCTCCACCCTTTCCATTCTCTGGCGTCGGGGCCTGAGCACGCTACGCCTGCGTACAATGATCCTGGATGTTGGGGCAGAGGTGGTTGGTGTCGCCGGTGCTGGTGGTGGTGGTGGTGTGCTGCTTGGTGGGGGTGGGCTCAGTGGTCCTGGGGAGAAGGAAGGCTCAGTAGGTGATGTGGCCGATTACACCTGGTCCTCTTCAGTCCTCTCAGTAGTTTCCCAGCTACTGTCGGTGCTGTAAAGAGTAATAAACAATACATAAGTATGTGCTATATATTATTCTATGCATGTTAGATAAGACTACATTAATTACATAGTAATTGCAATGGACGTGACTTACCTCCGCATTTCAAGACATGGAATGAGAAATGACAGCTGTTCCGCATGAATGTAGCGGTATGGGGCACTGGCAGCCGCGCCACTGCGATATTCCCGCTGCTTTCTTCGGTGGCGTGTAAAGGCGTCTTTCATGCTCTTCCTTTTTTTTTTTAGGATATCGACTGTGGAAACAAAATGTAAACATGAACTAATTAAATTCTTGCTTTTATCTTTCATTTATTAGGTATTTAGCGACTGGCCAGTCCTTGGCTAATCTTCATTTTGCGTTTATGATCGGGAAATCGACTGCAAGCAAGTTAATAAAAGAAACGTGCATTGCGATATGGGAGGTCCTGCATGATGTAGTGATGAAGAAACCCAGCAAAGAGGAGTGGCTGGAAATTGCAGGATTGTTTGCTACGTCATGCAACTTCCCAAACTGCGTTGGAGCAGTAGATGGCAAACATGTTCGGATTGTCAAACCAATTGGCAGTGGCAGCCGTTTTTTTAATTATAAGAATTTTTTTTCGGTTGTCCTATTTGCGGTAGCAGATTCCAATTACTGCTTCCGCTACATTGATGTTGGATCATACGGCAGCAGCTCAGATTCTGCGGTATTTGCACATTCTCAATTCGGACTGAGGTTGAGACACGGGGATCTTGACCTCCCGGGGAACACTGCGCTGCCTGGCACTGCTCAACCTGCAATGCCCTATGTATTCGTAGGAGACGAAGCATTTGCTCTTGGTGAGCATTTAATGAGGCCCTACTCCAGTCGTGGACTCAGCCTGGAGAAGAGGGTCTTCAATTATAGGCTCACCAGAGCACGCAGGGTTGTGGAGTGTGCCTTTGGCATACTCTCCTATAAATGGCGCTTCCTGCACTCGCCAATAAACCTCAAAATTGAAAACGCCATCTCTGCGGTGAAGGCAGCTTGCGCCCTTCACAATTTTGTGCGTTGCAGAGATGGGTTTAATTTTGACGATTCATTGGCGCATTGCATGGAGAGTAGCCAATGCAGCGCCAGCCGTGGAACAACGAATGGTGGCAGCATTCGTGACGGATTTGCTGCATACTTCATGTCACCTGAGGGGGAGGTGTCATGGCAGATGCAAGCGATTCAGTCTTGATTCCCCTCCAAAAATTAAACATCATTTTCCCTTGATCTGATACCAATAAATTATATTTGAATTGAAAACAGACTTGAGTATTGTTTTTTATAAATAGCTGCACGCAAGTCACATGTAAACACTTCACGCAATTCAAATGTAAACAATGCATGCACTTCACATTAACACACTTCATGCACGCATGTTACATGTAAAGACTGCACGCATGTAACATAAAAATACTGTACGCATGTCACATTAAAATACTGTACACATGTCAAATTAAAATACTGCACGCATGGGACATAAAAACACTGCACGCACGTGACATAAAAACACTGCACGCATGTGACATAAAAACACTGCACGCTTGTCACATTAAAATACCGCACGCATTGGACATAAAAACACTGCACGCATGTAACATAAAAACCCTGCACGCATGTGACATAAAAATACTGTACGCATGTCACATTAAAATACTGCACGCATGGGACATAAAAACACTGCACACATGGGACATAAAAACACTGCACACATGTCACATTAAAATACTGTACGCATGTCACATTAAAATACTGTACGCATGTCACTTTAAAATACTGTACGCATGTGACATAAAAACACTGCACACATGTCACATTGAAATACTGCATGCATGTCACATTAAAATACTGCACGCATGGGACATAAAAACACTGCATGCATGGGACATAAAAACTGCACGCATGTCAAATTAAAATACTGCACGCATGTCACATTAAAATACTGTACGCATGTCACATTAAAATACTGCACGCATGGGACATAAAAACACTGCACGCATGTCACATAAAAACACTGCACGCATGTCACATTAAAATACTGCACGCATGGGACATGAAAACACTGCACACATGGGACATAAAAACACTGCACGCATCTCACATGAAAATAATGCGCTCATGTCAGTACACACTGCATGCATTCTGCATGAAATCATAGCAGACATGCACGCATGTTACACGGAAATAATGAACAAGTCATATGCAAACAATGCACGCATGACGCATAACAACAGTGCATGCATTCTGCAAGAAAATATTCAACACATAAAAACATTGCTGACATGTACCTTTTGCTTCCTTAACTTGCTTGGGGATGGTATCCCAATAAGGCCAGGTTACTTCTCCTTTTCTTCATCCAACAACTGTCTGCAAGATGGGAGTGGTCTGTAGCCATGTGCGGAACGCGCGTTCTATGCGCGATTTCTGCTACCAAAAACGCGCAAACACTCATTTCTGTCCGTTCCCGACGAAGTCTATGGGCGCGAACGCGCTACAAAACGGCCCAATACGCCGCAAAGAAGCTCCTGTACCTTTTCAGGCGTGGGCCGTTTTGTAGCTCGTTAGGGACGGGCTGAAATACGCCAAGGTGTGAACCAGACCATTGAATACAATGGGATTTAGATGTTTGAGCGTTTTGTAGAGCATTCGTCGAACGTAGAACGCGCTACAAAACGTGCAGGTGTGAACGAGGCCTTAGGGTAGTCCGGTTTGGCTCCTGTCTAAATTGGCCCTGTATGTATGCATGTGAGATAGGGACCTTAGATTGTGAGCTCCTTGAGGGCAGGTACTGATGTGAATGCACTGCATAAATTGTTGGCACTATATAAATACCTATAATAAATACATGAATAATAATTCCATGTACAATTAAATGATGACGGCCATGGAAAGATGCGGCTGCTGTCAGCCTGTCATATTCACTTAAACAGGCACAGCTGTTGCATCTGTATAGACACACCTGTGATTCCTGCCACAAAAATCCATAGTTTCTTGCTGCAGGAATCCCCAGCCACTGTATGAATGTAGCCTTAGGGTGCCCATACACTGTGCGAATTTTGGACAAATTCGCAGTGTGTGCTGCTGTCACCCTTTCGGTGGCACCCCTCAATCAGCTGATCAAAAGGGCCGGCCGGAAAATCTTTGTACGTTCAGAGCTGGCTCTGTTTGGGTATTCTTTGGGCAATCTTTGTACGGCAGCCGGCTCTGTTTGGGTATTCTGACAGCGGCTGATGGCGGCTGTCAGAATATAATGCAAACAGTGGGATTCCTCAATCTACACACTCCTAAGTGTTGATATACCACCCCCCTTTCCTGTTGGAACCCCAGGAGGTTCAACACCTGCTGCTAAGAAGTAGTGTACACCTGAGAGGGCATCAGTATTTTTAAAATTACAACAAACCAGGAGCTTCACTATAAAAGAATAATTCTGGCGGGCCGGGGACCAGCAGATAACCCTCAAATTGTGCTCCTTGGCCTGAAGTCCATGTTAAGGGACCATGATCTGTTACCAAGGATTTCAAAACCCACCGAATAGGCAGACACTCTCACTCCATCATACTATAATTTTTCTCTGCCAGTTTCTGACTCAAATAGACCACCTGGTGCTCCTTTCCATTTACCACCTGGGACAGCACAGCCCCTAGTCCTTCACTCAAGGCATCAGTCTGGACCACAAATTCTTTGTTTGAATCTGGAGCTATCAGTACCAGTTTTCTACACAGAGCTTGTTTCAAACTTTGGTAAGCTTATTTTGCCTTAGGATTCCACTTTATCCCTATTGAGTCCCTGCCTATGTGTTACGGCAACACCCCCTGCCAGGTGATTTGTGCTCACCCGAGGCACAGAGTCTAAGCACTAGCTGGGCTTCACCAGAGCTACTAATGGTAGATAGGGGCCAGGAGCCCTAGTGTTCCCTGAAGCTTTTTGCTCTGGGCTGGTACCAGGTTGGGGCCCTCAGGATCACCTCACCAAGGGGTAAGCAGGGTCAGTAGGGCTACAGTGTCAAGACTGTACACTACATGTTAGGCAAAACAGCAGTCAGATCCAGACAGATGTTGTTGACAGGCAGAAGGCAAGAGAGTAGTCGGGTCCAGACAAAGGCAAGTAGAGGGTGAGAGAGTGGTAAGGACCAAACTGATGTCATGGGCAGGTGGCAGACAAGAGAGTATTGAGGTTAATACAGAGCAGCAATGAAACAGGCAATCAGTATTATAGTAACCTACCACACCATAAGGGCTCTCCCGCCTTTCCTCTTTTTTTGGTGGATACTTCAGTGTGTCCCTTCCCTAAAAGGTGCCCACACACTGGCTGAATTTTTTTATTAAATTAATAGTTTTTAATGTACTGGCTGAAATTCGCACAGGGTGTGGGGCTGTCGGCTCCTGATCGAAGGAGCCAGCTGGCAATGAGCTTCCCACTCTGATCGGGTATTCTGACAGGTGCTGGCAGCACCTGTCAGAATAAAATGCAAACAGCGGTGATTCCTCGATTGACACGCTGTTTGTGTTGATGGAGGAAACACGTCAATTTTTTTTTGTTCAGCCCACAGGTTAAACAAAAAAGAATTAATAGGTGTATGGCCAGCCTAAGTCTTTTTCATGCTGATCAACACCATCCAGCATACAACTTATTGTGTCTGTGTTGCTGTTTCTGATTTTCCATTGCTCATCGTCTAGTAAAACTGTTGTAACCAGCACAGAAAGTAAGTTCTACCTTTTTTGGTTCCATGACCATAACTTAGATTTAGGAAATTATAGTTTTAAAGAATCATGCCAAGAAATAGATGAGATATATGTCTATTAGTGATTTATTCTCTCTAAGGTTGATAGTCCCTTTTTTAGAAGACTCTCCTGGGCTCCCCATAGCGCAAAAGAGGCTGTGTAGTTGTATGCACAAATCAGTTTATTCATTATAAATATTATTGGTGAGAACTTCTATGGAAGCTGTAAGTTTGTAATCTACAATTACCAATATGTCATATTCTGTAACTTCTAACTGTGCATATTTTGTACGATAGTTGCTTGTTATATATTAGAGATGTCTACCTTGTCCCTGAAGAAGTGAATAGAAGCCTCTGCGGGAAGAAGCTGTGGAGCATTGGCCTGCTGCATGCTGGGAGCTGTAGTCCCACGAGGCAATGTTGGCACCTTGGCGGTTA
>NW_017308185.1:256246-258070 GCF_000935625.1 Nanorana parkeri | reverse complement strand
ACCACTGGGAACCTGGTTCTTCCATCAGTGGTACAGATGAGCAAGCAGACACACATCACTGAATGGCCCTGCTCACCAAGGCCACTGAAATCATGGGGCCCCCATACAGTCCACCTGATGGAGCTCTGTACAGCCCATCCTGTATGTTACAGAAAATAGGGGCTGGTTTTCATGGTCTTATTTTGTTTCTGTTGTCCTGATACAGTAGGGTGAGTGAATTATGTCATCCTAGGATAGGCAGGAAATGCAGCAATCTAATCTAAGGACTGGTAAGCAGCAAGATATACATGTTTGTTTTGAGGTTTAGATATACTTCAAAAACATAGATATAACAAAGTTTATTATATTATATTGGTGGTCTGTCCAGTCCTATTATCCTATTGTTGGTCTGTCCTGGTCTGAAACTTTACTACCCAAACTCCAAAATTATTCCTAGCCAGTAGCCACAACAATGGCTGACTGCTGGATATAAACCTACCAGAGATGTACCAACAATCCTCCATCTGTATTGATACTTACAATTGACTTCCCTTCATCTCCATTCAAGTTTCCCCTATGTAGCTGTTGTTTTAAATAAATAATAATTCTGCAAAACTATTTCTACCACACTAGATGACAGATTACAGCTACGCTTTATTATAATATATTAAAACACCACATTTACAGAGGAATGCATTCAAGATCACTAACAGGGTCCTCTTCAATCCTGGAAATTAAAAGGAATAGAAAGCGAATCTGTGCCAGAGACTTGCAAATTAGAGTGAAATTTTACTCGACTGCAAGTATTACATCAGCCCGTATGGTGCTAGTTTAGGGCAAACCTATTATTTTTTTCTTCTCTTCCATCCGTTTTCACTTTTTTTATATATCCAACATAAAGGAAAGCCATGCATGACTGATGTACTAAAATAGACCATTTGGGCTTAGTCCATAACCAAAAGTGGTCAGGAACATTTCATTCTCCAAAATATATGAACTGCTTACTACTGCCAGTGCTTGTAAAATGGAAGGTGACCAGCTGCCAGTTGTATAAGTTAATGCTAACACTACCTTTGGATTATCCAAGAGTACAATTATTCTGGAAATCAAGGCTGCTATATGACACACTTTTCACCTAACGTCTCTTGTTCCATTTCTTCATTTGTTTATCCATATGTTTTCAGTCAAGGTTTTATTCAATGTTGTTTGGTATTATGAAAAATTTGTATATATTGGGAAAATCTGCATGGCAATACTAAGCATGAGAGTTTAATTTATACAGTCTTCTGTGTAAGCTTCTGGTGCCATCATAAGTTTCAGCAAAACTTGCCACACCTTGATTTCTAAGGTTGCATTTTAAAAGTTCAGATCTCCATCTACTGAGCAAAAACTCAGAAACTACACTATCAAACCATTGTTAAACAGAGGCTGCCTATACACTATAGTACCTCCTCAGACTTGTAGATTCCTCAGTTCCTTATTTGTACAGAGTTTTTTAGGAACTTAATTAAAGCTAATGATAAATTAACTAATTTCCTCTACAATGAAAATTATATGCTTGCCAAAAAACCCCACAGATGGTGGTGCCAGATAACCATGCTTCCAGCAAAGGGGAAATATTCACTTACATTAGGTAAAGTTGTTTGATTATGTAAAGACTGTGGGGGTTATTCTGTAAAGAGACGAAGGATCCAGCTGTAGCTTCCGGTGATCCTTCGGCTCGCTTCGGCCATCTCTGCCCTTTGGTTCAGTTGAACCGAAGGGCTGCTGTACGGGCTATTCACAGGGCCGGTGCAAGGATTTTTGCCTACACAGGCGAAGGAGCATTTTTGCGCCCCCCCCCCC
>NW_017308185.1:238956-255988 GCF_000935625.1 Nanorana parkeri | reverse complement strand
CTCCCTCTCTCTCCTCCTGGCCGCTCTGAAGCTGCAACGTCCGGGAGGAGAGAGAGGGAGCGCTGACGGGTGTGATCGCCGCCGCCGTGGCCATCTTAAATAGGCCCCCCTACCAGCCAGATCTTTTCGCGCCCCCCAGCCGGCGCCGTCAAGCAGCTGCTCTGTTAGTGACACACTGGGCTCAGGAATTAGTGATGTACTGGGCTCAGGAATAAGCAACGCACTGGGCTCAGGAATAAGCAACGCACTGGGCTCAGGAATTAGTGACGCACTGGGCTCAGGAATTAGTGACGCACTGGGCTCAGGAATAATGCACCCCTCCCGCCCCAGAATGCAGGGGCAAGATCACAGTGCGTTCCAGCAGCTGCCTGTGTGAACAAGCCCTTAGGATAAGCCCTCCCCAGGCCCACCTACCTGCTTGTTGCTGTCTCCTTGGTGCAGCCTCAGCCTGGTCAGATGCCCACACTGGAAGAGCAGGAGGACAGCAGCTGCTATGAACAGAAAAGAAGCCGCTCGCTGTCTTCAGCGACAGCCCCGGAGCCCCAGTGACGCCGTCAGGAGTGTGGGCCCTCAAAACTACCGACCTATCGTCCGAAGGTATGTGGGCGTTTGTATGTCAGCATACTCTATGACAACATGAAGTTGTCATTCATTCATCTCTTCTTGGTCAAACTATTGGGACAATGCATAATTGAGGTTCCCGAAAGCTGTCCCATGTTTCTCTTGCGTGTAGGCCCAAATGTGTCACAAGTATGCAATTGTACTTTTCACATGTATATTGCATGCAGAGAATTCCTATTGCATTTCAAATAGTGCAATGACACAACAGTGTTAAGCTACATGAGACCTGAATGCTGCATGCAAACATTTGTTTGCACACATGAATAATGCAAACTGCATTTCAAGATTAGCCTTTTAATGCAAGCTATTGCATGTGTGAAGATATTGTCATTTTATGCCTTCAATGTTGGTGGTTTTTGAAACGGGGAGATATATATGAGAGGGATATCACAGGTCATGTCCATGCGAAATGCATTGTCACAGTAATATGCATGAACATCTAGAGATAAGATGGTTTCTGCTGTTCAGACACATATTTGTATGTAATGTTTTGGTCTTATGTCTGCCATGTGTTTGTGTACTGCAGATCACATGCATTTCGGTACAGCAACCCTATATGTATTGTAATGTCATGGTACAATACACTTATCGCAGGAGAACATGGACTTGTAATAGATTAAATACAGGAAATCATGGGCATTGATCTTAAAAAGGTTGTGGATTAAAGCACATAGCAAGGGTATGGAGCATATGTGGCTATGGATATGTGTATATCCTGTAGCCCATGTAACCACTTCGGTATCTCATGTATACAGGGAGGATGGCCGAGCGATTTACCAAACCAGACTTTCTTCCGCAATTCATTGAACTTTATCGACAACTGCCATGTCTATGGAGAGTACGTTCCAGGGAATACTGTGATCAGTCCAAAAGAATGGAGGCGTATGGAAAATTAGCTGAATTGGCCAAGACCATCTCCCTAAATGCTGATATTAATTATGTCAAGCATAAAATTGCAAATCTGCGAACGGTGTACAGGAAGGAACAGAATAAAATTTCGGCCTCCATGAAATCGGGAGCAGCAACCGAGGAGGTATACCAGCCAAGGCTCTGGTATTATGAATCTCTGCGATTCCTGGATGATGAGGAGGAAGCACAGCCATCTGTCAACAGCCTGCAAATACCAGCAACGCAGTCCCCTGCTGCCTCCTCTGATACAGATGACCTTACTCCAGACATTCCAGAAAATACGCAGGTAATGATTGTATGTAATGTAAATGCAAGTTTATGATTCATACGTACTTCTACAGTGAAATATCAATGCAAAGTAGACATGCAACAGTAAATAAACTTACATTTATTGAGACTGCTGTCATATATATCCACATCAGGTTGGGTACTAATCTACTAACAATGCTAATAACATATTCTATGCCCCATTGGGGCGGAGTCAGAATAGTCAAAAGATGTATAGAATTCCTACAGCCTGCTGTGTATATGTGTGTGCCTAATCTGCAATCAAGCTTAGTGCCATCCACCATCTTGTGAAAGCACATGGTCGCACAAGCTTACTGCAATTCATGTGAATGTTGAAAACTGTTTCTCTACATTGTGATGTTAGATAGAATAAAACTGTGCTAGGAATCAAATAACACTCTAAGAGCAGCTGTGCTTAATAGGTGAGTACACCCAAAATAGGAAAAAAGAAAATAGCACTGCGTTTCAAACTCAAAAATTATATTCCTAAAATGTGAAAAAAATTGTATGAAATGTGAAATAGCCACACAGTGATAAACAATTTTGTGTCATACACAACACCTGTGTTGCACAATGCCTGTGCTGATGATGGTAAGAAAAAGCTCTAGGTCTAGACACTATAAACCATAATAAACATGGGGGGAAAAAACAACCGTGTTAGTACATCTCATGAAATGTGTACATATAGAAAATCCTGTGTTAAATCTCACAAGTGATGTACAACTCCCTCATTAATCTACATAACCACATGTGAAGTCCATTACTTCTGGATACAATAAAGTCCTTAAAATATGTGAGGATATATCTTCCAACTTTTATAATCAACTCCACGTCGGTGAATGCAAAACAATTGGTGAATCAGTGCTCTCCAGTCTTCACCGTGCTCAAAGATAAGATCTGGCCGCACTCACCGACTCCTATTGCTCACCATATTTCAGATGAACAATTAGCGCTTTGTTAATATATATATAGAACCAAATCCTCTCCTTTGTTTTTAATCCGACAATAAATTGGGGTAGATTCCCCCCAACTCTGGCTTATCTTTCCAAAATCGTGTAACACTATTCCTCCATCTTCCACCTTCTCTTGTGCTCAGAGAGAGAAAAAAAGGCTTCCCATAGTGTAGTATGTCAGAATAAATTTATTTAAAACGATTAAAATGCACATACAATTAAAATAAGGCAATTGTGGATTGTGTCCACTGGAGCTCCGGTCTCTATGATTGCAATGCTCGCATAGATCCACCCACCTGATGCATTTCATCACTATTGACTTCCTCTGAGGCGACGGTCTGCATACGACATACATACAATCCATGTGCAATAAAGATTCTGCAAATGGAAGGGGAGGAAGCAGCTTCCCTAGCAAGGCTGAAAGTCCTTGAACAATCAATGAGACAACGTATTAATTCAGACTGCCTTATTCCAGCAGAACTGGAAGATCCAATTGAACGCACCAGTGAATTTGTGCTAAAGCATAACATTTGCAAAGATACAGAGTCATCTCCTGTACCTCCTACTATCAACACTGTTCCGACTCTCAACACAGAGACCTCTCAGCACCAAATGCCTGAGCCTTCTCAAGTCTACAACACAAGTGAATCTACACAGCAAACCGCATCACCTCCTGCTGACAACAAGGTGACTTCCAGTGACAAGCCGCAGCTCAAGCCACAGCCAGCAGAAGCCTTAGAGACTTCACCACAGTTAAACGCTCATGCAACATCATTTTATCCTGGTAAAATACAAAAGAGACTATAACTGTTCTTTTCCTCCATTCTCATATTTTAGCAGGTTCATCAGTGAACAAGCCTGGGTGAAAAACGATCCCAGCTTCAGCTTCAGTGAACTCAACTTGCCTGCTTCATCATCATCCTCATCCTCATCAAGGTATGATAACACAGCAACTAAACGTACAGACTTTAATAGAGCAATATCTGTTAAAAGGACAGACATCTCACCACCCGTATCCTCACCTGCATACCAGAGTGATTCGGGTGATAGAGATAAAGATCCTAATCGTCAGTGCCCTATTCATAAGAAGCCTCACCCTCTTAAGAAATGTCGTGAGCTGAGGGCAAAGACTTTACAAGAGCGCAGGGAGATTCTCCAGAAACTTAAAGGAGAACTATGGGGTCAGTGTTTTTCCCCATAGTTCTCCTTAGGGTAACGGGAGGACACAAACTAGCGTCCTCCCGTTACCCTAAGCTCAGTATACCGCGTGCTTCAGCTCGCGGTATACTGAGACGCCGCACCTGGAGCGGATCCCGACGTAGATGACGAGATCCGCCCAGCTGCGTGAGTGACAGCTGGCTCTGCCTATCTAGAGGCAGAGCCAGCTGTACCCGCCCCCTCCTCCGTCCGTTCCGCCAGTCAGCGCTGGCAGATCGGAGCGGGGAGAGGGGAATCCAGCCCCTCCCCCTGTCACGGCAGAGAGCCGTGACAGGATCGAGAGGTGAGGGAACCCGGTATGTGTTCCCTCACCTCCCGATCTACTGAGCCGACCTGTGACAGTCTCATTGTCACAGGTCGGCTTAGAACTATGAGGTGAGTGGAAATCACTCATCTCATAGTTCTCCTTTAAAGTATTCTACAGGTGCTGTGCTTCTTATAGTCATTTAGCTAAAGACTGAAAAGTTGTCATCAAGTGCACAGAATGCAGTAGCGACAGACATGTTACAGCTATGCATCCTGGCCCACCTTCAGACAATCCATAGCAGCCTCCCACCTCCAACCCTCTCTCAAATCATGGCGGGGAGCAACAAGGTCATGCTCCAGCCACAACAAGTGTTTCTTCCTTATGTACTGTATAGCAGCCTCCTACCTCCAACCCTCTCTCAAATCATGGCGGGGAGCAACAAGGTCATGCTCCAGCCACAACAAGTGTTTCTTCCTTATGTACTGTAATCTGTGGGGAGAGCCAAGGGCAACCACTTGCAACAGTTACATCAAAATGTAGTGAACTACATCACAAAAGGCCTTGGGGAAAGACTCTCGCAAAAATAATTCTTGTCAAGGTGTTTCGCCAAAAAGGCAATCAAGATGTATGCAGTCTTAGATGACCAAAGCAGTCACTCACTTGCCACTTCAGAGTTCTTTGACTTATTCGGCATAAAGGGTAACATGCTATCCTATACATTGCACACCTGTGCTGGTACAGTGCAACTCACAGGAAGAACCACCTATGCTGAATTAATAATGTCTCCTATTAAAGGAACGGAGAGAATTTATCTTCCTCAGATCATTGAGTGCAATCAGTTGCCTAACGACAGGGAGGAAATTCCTACACCAGAGGATGCTCTTCGTGAACCTCACCTAAAACATTTAGCTGACTACATCCCCCCACTGGACAACGATGCCAAAATTATGCTTCTCTTAGGCAGAGACATCCTGAAAGTACACAAGGTACGTCAGCAGCACAATGGCTGGAATGATGATCCTTATGCCCAAAAGACTGATCTAGGTTGGGTGCTTATTGGAATCGAACGAGATTGCGAACCTCATGCCTCAGGTGATGTGTGCTCAAATAAGATCATCGTACAGGTAAACCAAGACAACATCGCAACACCACCCTGCAATAGTTCTGGTAAGACTACGCACCAGATTTCCTTCAACAGCTAGGACGAGCAGGAATCCACTGATGCAAACGCCCAGGACAACACACCTGATTCCTCAAGCATCACTCCTGTAACTTCACAAGCAGTAAACCTCTCGGGAAACTCATCGGAGTCTCCTACACCAGTCATCGTGCAAGATGATTCTCGTCTTCATGAAGAAGCAATAGACCTGCTACCAAAGACTCAAGGTATGCTTTCTGAGACCAACCTTAGACTCGATAAGACTGTCTCAAACAATGTTGTTGTTATGAAAGCCTTTCAACCTGGCAAACATACCACAGGGTTTAAGGACTTAAATCTGGGAATGGACATGCCACCTGTACAGAGAAATCGGGACCTACGGTGGGACTTATTAAAAGACACCTTCGGCTATCAAGTCAGCTCTGCGGAAGAGCCATTTACCAAGCGTGGTGTTCTGTCAGCGGTGAACAGCCTATACGATCCAGTGGGATTTGTGGCTCCCATCACCATACAAGGTAAATTCTTACTTAGACAGCTCTCAGAGACTATGAAAGATTGGGATACTCCACTACCAATTGACAAGCTTTCAAAGTGGGAGTCCTGGAAACAATTTTTACATGCCTTAGATGGAATCCAAATACCACGGTGCTACACTTCAGCTTCTCTTGCTGCAAGTCAGAGAAAAGAGCTTCACATCTTCTCAGATGTATCTAATGAGACCATAGCAGCTGTTGTCTACCTCAAGGTTTGAGACTTCTTTAATCAACCCCACATAGGGTTTCTGTTTGGCAAAGCTAAGTTAGCATCTAAGCCTGAACAATGCTATTATGTTCAATCAGAAGTTAATCCTGCAGATCAAGCCACCAGGCCAGTGTCTGCCAGTGATTTTGCAAATTCTTCTTGGTTAACAGGTCCTGAATTCCTGCTGGATCACAAAGAAGAAACCACAGTTGATGTCTTCAGTCTTCTAGAACCTGACAAAGATTCAGAGATTCGTCCTGAAGTTAAAAACCTTGTCACCAGATCTGAACAAAGACTCGTCTTGGGCTGTCATTTCACCAAGTGGACAAGGCCTGACCGCACTACTACAAGGTTAGTCCATACTACACACTGCTATCACTGCCCACATATACACATATACACATATATGCCCACAGATGTTCACTGTCAGGACTGGCACATATGCCCAAATCCTATTTCTGCAAAAGACATTGCTCAAAGTGAGCTGATTCTACTACAAAATGCAGAACAGAACATCTCTAACACAGAGATTAAAATGTGTCCGTGACAAGCAGGACATTCCTAAAAACAATCCAACTGCCAAGCTGAATCTATTCATCAACAGTTATGTGATTACAGTTTCAAAGCTTACAGCCATCCTTATTCCAGTGATTCTTCTCACCCAGAAGCATGGAACTGTTCCTGTTTCACGTGGAGACTTTGCAGCTGGAGTTACATGAGCACCATGTTCTTCAGGCACTCACGTGCACCATGCACATCCAGGGATGGACTTATTCAAAGTGCCTTCGATCTGCCAAAGAGACTATCTTGTTTCATCACTACAGAACTGTACAAGTTTGTCTCTCATGGAGTGACCCACTGCATTTGAAAGACCTGTTCCAGTGATCAAGTCTACTATACTGATAGTCATCAGACTTTGCCTTATATTTGAACTTGTGCATATGTGTTCCTTCTTTATTTCTAGGTCAAGAGGTCAAGCTGCAAGTTCACGTTATGGACTTTAATAGTTGTTTATTTGCATAACTACCATTCTGATGTATATAGTGACATTACAATGCGAGACGGGGAGAATATGTTATTAGCATTCTTAGTAGATGAGAATTTATATAGTGTGTTTTCCCTAACCATTTTTTCTATAGCTATTCTATAGTAAGTTATATGCTGCCATCTAGTGACCCTTTGTGGTAATGCACTTGTTTTTCATGTTCCTTTTGCTGAGATCGATGACACATTTCCCCTTTGTATATGCTCCACCCTTCTTCCTCGTCAGTACTTCCTGTGTCATGGATGCAGCTACAGGCCACATGTAACAAGGGACACATGTATTCCACATAGTACGCTAGGAAGTTATCATCTTTTGACCGCATAATACTGAAACCATTAATTCTGCTGTATTCTGTTGTCTGATGTACAGAATAGAGCAACCCTTGTGGATGAAACGGTATTGGTGAGTTCAGCTATCTGACAATGATTGTCCTCAGTGATTGAAACTGCTTATACAGGCCAGGCATAGAGGTCTCAGCAAGGGATAAGTAACTAGCACAACAATCGGAGTGAGAATAACCAAGCTGATGAAATGCATTTATTTTGCAGTATATTAGACATTAGTATATGGCAATAATTTCGGGAACTCTACATTCTGCCTTGCCATTCTACATCCCCACGTCCCATGAAGTATTGGAGTCTGCTCTGCCGAGCGGCTGTAGTTGGCAATGCGAGGATGAATGGCTCCCAAACTGTCCAGCCCTTCACCATCATTTCTCCACTCCCCTGGCTGCATCATGCCACTCACAAGATCCTCACGGTCTATGATGTTGGCAGGCATGTAGGAGGTGGCCTGGCGTCTAAGGAAATTGTGCAGAGTACAGCAGTAGTAGACAAGGATATCTATTTTGCTAAGGGACAGATTGATGGGTGTGTGGAGTAGCCGAAATCTGTTAGCCATGATGCCAAAGGCATTCTTTTAACTGGTAATTAAAGATACGCTGCTCTGGGGACAGACCCCGCATGGGAAAGGGTTTCAAGAGATGTTCTCCAGGGGCAAAGGTTTCATCTGCCAAAAAAGTTCATGCCCTCAGTGTTCTCGTCATTGGAGGGTAAATTCAAGGAACCATTCTGTAGACGCAGATTAAACTCTGTACGCTCCATTACCCCGCCATAGGAGTGCCATCCGTTGTACATCCAATGTCCACGTACAAAAATGCATAACTGGCGTTGACAACAGCAAGTAGGATGATGCTGAAGTAGCCTTTGTAGTTGAAGTAGAAGGATCCAGAGTTCGCAGGGGGTGTGATGCGGACATGTTTCCCATCTATGGCTCCTCCACAGTTGGGAAAATTCCAGATGTCATTAAATTGTTTGGCAATCCTCTTCCAATCAGCTGGATCTGTGGGGAACTGAAAAGGTACATGGAATTAAATATATAACATATTTCATTTTATTTCTCGGTACAGTACAGTGTCTGCTTGCAGGAAAACTCGGAGCCTGAGCCTGGACCCTCTACTGCTGCAGTAGCTGCCAGGAGGCCACGTAAGAGGCCAGCAACAGAACATATATCAGTAATTGAATATCCCCACGTCACCATGTATAATAACTGTCCTAGTGGAGGAACTACAAGTGTCAGTCAGCCAGCCAGCACCAAAATTGCTGGTAAGCTAAGAGTCCAACTTCCAGGCTTGAGCACACCTTTTGGGCCTAGGGTCCACGTGACTGGAAGTGACAACAGAACAACAAACATCAATAGTAGCACATTGCAGCACAAGAGGAAAACAGACCATAGCAGCTTCACAGAATGATAGGCAAATAAAATAGGTATCCTGGACTGTAGCACTCTTTACCAATTACAAATGAAGAAAACAAGGATATAGTAGGATAAAGTAAGAGAGATAAAAAAGAGGAAATAGTTGGAGAAAGAAAGAAAAATGGAAATAAAATTTAAAAAAAAACAAGAATATAGAAAACCAGTAAAGATAAAAGATCAAAGACCAAAAAAAGACATATATTTTAAGAAAATATAGAAAAATTGAAAGATTAAAAATGAAGAAAATAGGGGGCGTGGCGAGCTGCCGACCAAGATGGCCGCTGGTTGAGTGAGCTCCGCTCCACCGATCTCCCGGATAGCGATCTTCAGCTAAAATAAGCCTACCTGACGGTACAGCTACGAACCGGAGGAACTGGACATATCCCCAGCCTGTCCCTGATGCGGCGCTCCAAGAGGCAGAAGGAGCCGAGATTCACACGCTGCCGGCGAGGACCCAAGATGGCGGACGCACATCACCACGAGGACCCGCGGGCCTCCCCAGCTCCCACGCCTGAGGTATTTGACTCCTCGTCCCTCGATAGCATGCCTCTGACCCCCTGCAGACCACCCAGAGAGTGTCAGAGACACTGCCTTGCTGGACAAATTTCGATCTATGCTGCAAACTCTGGCCACAGACCACAGACAGGCTAACAGCAGTACTATCTAAGGAAATTAAAGAGATAGGCACCCGCACTGACCTTCTTGAAACAAAGATGGACAATGTAATCACGATCGTCGAATCTCAGGAGAGGGAATTCGATTCGGTCTCTGAGCAGCTGGGGGTCGCACTAGATAAGCTGGAAAAACCTGAAGAATCGTGCCAGGCGTGGGAATTTGAGGCTTAGAGGCCTGCCTGAATTCATGGAAGATTTAACTTCCTCAGTCACAGCGCTTTTTCAGGAACTGGTTCCTTCTATACCCATTGACCGCCTGGAATTTGATCGCATACATAGGGCCCTGGCTCAAAGACGCCGTGATGGTCCCCCAAGAGACATTATCATCAAATTTACTTTTTACAAGACGGAGGAGGCCATGCTGTTTGCAGCCAGAGGACAACGGGATCTAATTTTCCAGGGCCACCCTTATCAAATATATGCCGATCTCTCCCCTACCACGCTCCAAAGTCGGCGGGAGCTGAAACCCTTGCTGGAAGTACTCCGAGCACAAAACATCCCTTACCACTGGGGTTTCCCCTTTAAGGTGCTTTTCAACCGGGATTGGAGGTCGTTTGCAGCCTCTACCCCTGATCATCTCCGCAAGATGCTAGCTGATTTATCTCTACCCTGAGGGGTAACTGGCGGGGTATGTTTATGACTCTGCTGTTTCTGCCCCAGCCACCTGGGCATGTACCCGTGGCACGCCCACCCAACAGGGGTGCCAAGCTATCACCACCCTTAGTTACCCTCCGCTCTGGTTCATGCAAGCTGAAGCCCAAGATAATTACATAGACTCTGTTGATGTTAACTTTGGGGCTTCTGCTGCTAGTTTTAGTCACTAATGTTACTCAGGTATCATTGTTCGATATGCTATCGCTTTCCTTGGGGATCGGTGGTATCACCCTCCCCACATGGCAAGCAATGGGACGGATGTCCCCTGTCCCGTTGTCTGCGAAGCCGATCCTCGCGGACGGCTGTTGTTGTTGTACTTTACTGTTACACTTGTTCTTGTTTTAACCTGTGTTTTTTTTTACCCTGAAGGTTTTTTCCCCTCCCACTCCTGCTTCTCTCTAGACTCGACATCCACTTTCGCGACTCGGACTCCTCCACCGGACTGCACTGACTCACTCAGCTTCCCCCACTGTGGTATGCTGCTGAAGCCACAACAATCGTCCCACCTACCCTCTTCTCATGGCTAGTAAGTTTGCACTAATTTCTCACAATGTTCAGGGGCTGAATTCACCTTCAAAAGTCATAAGGCTTTTCCCTACTACTCCTCCTGCCCCGCAGATGTGGTCTGCCTGCAGGAGACTAGATTTTCAATGTCATCCTGCCCACGTTTCCTACATAGAAACTACCCCCAGTTCCATCATGCCAATTTCACTGAAAAAAGAGAGGGGTACTCATAGCCTTTAGGAAAACCTTCCCCTTTGTAAGTCACAAACAAATTGTTGACCCTACGGGTCGCTATATCCTCCTAATCAGCACTCTTTTTGATGTGGCGGTTACCTTTGTCACATATTATACCCCGAATACTCACCAACTCAGATTCCACTCACACCTATTTCAAGTAGACCAACACCACGCCGAAGGCCTGCTTTTCCTTGTAAGAGACACTAACCTGGTACTGCACCCCCACATGGACAAAACCAAAAAGGCGACTACCCCTGGCCTACCATTGACACCTCACATGGAAAATTCCTCCCTAATAACACTTTTGAATGACCACCACTTAGTGGATGTGTGGAGAGAACTGAACCCCAGCACTAAAGACTACACTTACTTTCCCAGCCCGCACCAAATTTATTGTAGAATTTACCACATCTTCACGGCCCAACGTTTTTTGCCCCACTTCATTTCAGCTAAAATTAAGGCAGTCCCTTGGTCTGACCATGCCCCTAATGCAGTACAATTCCAACTGGAGGGCGGCACTCAGGTCCGGGGGAACTGGAGAATAAACGACTCTCTATTGTCCACTGTGGACAATATGTCCCATATTGAAACATGCGCCAGGCAGTACTTTGACCTGAACGAGGGCTCGGTCCAGTCGCCTGTGATCCTGTGGGAGGCCCACAAGGTTACAATGCGAGGACATTTGATAGAGCTTGCGTCACGTCGCAAGAAGGAAAGAGTGCACAAGATCACCACATTGCAGTCTGAATTGGAAATACTGGACCAGGCCCTTAAGGACGGGTTCAACCGTCCACTTTTGACCCGACTTAACACGGTCAAAGCTGAACTAAACCTCTTGCTGGACCAACAGGCTGATAAAACTCTACGGTGGGCTAAACACAAATTTTACTCGAGGGCTAACAAACCTGGCTCCTTTTTAGCAAATAAATTGAATACCCTACCTGACCGTTATACTCCGATCAGACTGCGGACGTCTTGTGGTAATGTGACGCTATCTAGACAATGCGCTGCCCTGGATACCGACCACTAACAGACCCAAGACCCTGAGCCCACTTCTGCTACACTCACTCAGAGTGTGGGATTCTATCAAATATTCGGCTGAGCTACTCTCCCCGTACTTCCCTCTCCTGCCTTTATTTGCGCAGCCCTTGTTCCCACCAGGTATGGACAACCCCAAAGCCTTCCGGTGGTGGACGGACAATGGCTTTAGAATAGTCTATGACATGGCACGTTCCCCTACCATACCATCCTGGCAGTACTTACGGGAGCATAAACAGATTCCAGAATCCGAACACTTCTGATACCTTCAGCTTTACCACTGGACCTCTGCCTTGATAAAGAGGAGAGAACAAGGTTGCATACTTACCTGCTTTGAGCATATCTGCCTACACTCACCCGGGGGCCCGGGTTTGGTGTCGATCTTTTACTCCCAGCTCAACAGGTTGCTCAGTCACACCACACACTCCTATGTTGAGGGCTGGGAGAGAGATCTGCGGCAGACGTGGTCCCCGGAGACGTGGAGGCGGATGTGAAAGAGTATCGCTAGTTGTACCCGTAATGTTACAAACGCTGAAGTGGCATATAAAGTACTTATGAAATGGTATATGGTCCCAGCTAGACTTGCCTACCTACTCAGGAGATTGTTATCGGGGTTGTCGGGAGCCTGGCGATATGCTACATATTTGGTGGCAATGCCCTATGGCTACCCGATTCTGGATCAAAATATATAGACTGCTCGCTACCTTGTTTCACACGTGTATCCCAAGAAACCTCGAACATGCTCTTTTCCACTTGCCCATCCCGGGCTTGCACGGCTCACAACGTGCGCTTTCACACTTTATTTTCCTAGCAGCTAAGCTCACCTTGGCGGGCAACTGGAAAAAAGCAACAAATAACATATATTGAGTTCACACGTAGGTTGGACAATATCATGTTGAACGAAAGGCTGTCTAGTATCCTGGAAGATTCACAAACCATGTTCCTTGATTCTCCTCTGTAACACTGTATTCATGGAAATGTCAGTTTGTTTTATACTGTTATGCCTCTGAAAAATTTTAATAAAAATATTGCAACAGAAAAATGAAGAAAATGAACCAAAAAATAAATAAATATGAAAAATAAATAATAATAATAAACATTAAAAGATATAAAAATAACAAATTTTTTAAAAACTGGTCATAAAGTACAGAAAAAGATGTTGCAGGTATTGCAAAGGGAGGTAAGTATGGTTAGAATGCCAGGGGAAGTACACTGCATACAGTGACCATCCTGTAGTCCTCACTCACCTACTTGTACATACTGTATGCAATAACAAGCTACAAAAATTAGGAAAAACTTAATTGTTCATTTAATCCTTTTGGAGCCAATGTCTGTAATACAAAGAACCACCAAGGTTCCTTCTGCAGGAGTAGGCGATGTCAGTCACCCCTGCGGGACAGTTTGGGCGACGTTCCAGCAACGATCGCGCGACCTTCACCGTCGGGCTGGATGCAAAAATAGAAAAATCGTGGGACATCCGCGGGAAAAGGGGCCCTGCACAAGCGACACGACAGCGACGAGTGACAGACGAGCTCCATAGAAAATCATTGGACTAGCGACTTCTCACGATATTGCGCGGCAAATATGCGCGATATTGCGGCAGAAATCACTGGATTAAATGCTCAGTGTGAATGGGCACTTATACTGTATATGCTGTATCTCCAAAATAGCTATAGAGGAACTCACGTGTCTTTCTGCGGAGATAAGTCAAAGCATCACCAGTTTATTATCAACGTTTTGACGGTGCTCAGTCCATCTTTATCAAGTCTCGATAAAAAAGGACTGAGCTCTGTTGAAATATTGACAATAAAATGCTTTGACTTACCCCCGCTGCAAGACCCGTGAGTGCCTTTATACTTTGGATTTTTTAGTGGATGAGTACCAGGCACTGATTTGTTTTTATTTGTTTATGTGTCCCCACTAGAAATAGTTACTAGAAAGCATTACTTGAAGCCAGTCATACCTTTCTCATGAAGTGTGAAATCAATTCAAGAGGGTATATTTGTGTCTCCACATGACTGGCAGCAAGGACATCTTTCACAGTAGCTGCGGAGGACTGCACATTTTTTGTAGCAGAATAGGAAAATGCAATAAAGTATGAAATTCGTCTTTGCTGGTCATTTTTCATAAACTACTTCACTGACTGTAGTTTTACAGGTCGGCTTCTTTTCTAAGACTTGCCTGCTACTGATGTCATTGAGCAAACCAATTAATTTTCTGTAAATAGATATTGCAGGGTAATGAGAAAAAGGGAATTCATTCACAATTTGCTACTCTGGGAGAACGTAAACTCGGCATATGAATTATATGCTTGTTTTGAATGAGTTATTGTTTCAAATGGCAGCGTTTCAATCAGAAGGAAAACATTGAAAAATAAAATATGTTAAATTCATAAGTGAGCCGACTGAAGGAAACTCTACAGTCACTGGGACATTGGTGTGACTTTTCAGCAGTTTGCAGCTTGCTGGGTTGAGCATATGTTTCATTTCAGGCAGCTTTGTTGCTGCGGCAGAGTTGTGGTTTAGATTACTTTCTGATAAAACTACTTAGTTGTGCAATAAGCTGTTTTGGAAAGTACTTTGCTATACTTAATTGATGGGGGAGGCACATAAGATACAACAGTCAAATCTGGGGGGGCACTAATAATTTTCATTGCATGTCGCAACCGCTGGGCATCGAGAGCTGATTTATTGCGGATGGCATCTGCCCCCCGCGGTTGCAACATGTAGTCCAACGCCACCCACAATCCTGAATACCGCAACCGTCTACGTCATCAGCAATTAAATCAGCTCTCAGAGCCCAGTAGGTGCGGAATACAGCAGGGGCTGACTGGCAACTTTTAGCCCAGGGGGCAAGTACAATCCAGAGGCCCATGGTGCAGCTACTTGGCCCCCCTCCCACTCTGCCTCTTCCCCCGCCTTCTCCCGGCCCCTGCCTGCCACTTTTGCCATCCATGTAACAGTCGGGTTATGAGAGGACTCCTAGTAAGTCCATGAAAGGGGTGACTGGCTGGGGGATGGTGCTCTCCTCCCACTGGGCTCCCTACATAGTTCTGGCCTTACTCCGCTCTATGTCTGGTACATAGGCACTCTCCGCCACTGTAGACCGCCGCTGGCTGTCCATGCTTCTTGGCTGTGAGAGGGGTCAGACAGTGTCAAAGTCAGTGTTCTATAATTTTTCTCGATCCTATACATTTTCTCGACTGTGTCACTTCCAGTGGGGCCGAGTCATCCGAATTAGATGTTTTCATGACCCCCTTTTCTTCATGACATGCACACCTGGAAGTGACGTGGTAGAGAAATGTATGGGTTGGGGAAAATTATAGAACACGGGTAGTGGAGGGATGCCTCGTCAGAGCTGTGCGTGTGTATGACTGCTGCGACCCTGGTATTTCTGCCACTAACTCTAAGCTGTAGAGGGACTACAAATCTCAGCAACACATTATACAGCAATGCAGAATACCACCATCAGCTATGGAGGACTATAAATCTCAGAAATACATTATACAGCAATGCAGAATTCCATTAGCTATAGAGAACTACAATTCCAAGCAATACATTATACCCCAATGTAGAATAATACCAACAGCTATAGAGGACTATAAATCCTAGCAATAATTTATACAGCAATGAAAAAAAACACCAGAATAGCATCAGCTATAGAGGACTACAAATCCCAGCAATACATATTACAGCGATGCAGAATAATATGAAGCTACATACTCTGTGTTGCTCTGGGTTCACCATCTGATGTGTCCAGGGTCTCAGGAGGGTTGTGCGGGCTCTCACCAGGGGTCCAGAGAGTTTCAAGGGTGCGTGTGGGTGCAGCAGAGGCGGCTCCCTAGTTAGGCTCTCAGGTGGCCAATGCGGACTGTCAGGTGGTAAGTGCGGGCTCTCTGCTGGTCAGTGCGGCATCTCTGGTGGCCAGTGGGGGCTCCCTCATAATTAGTGGGGGCTCTGTGGTAGCTCCCAGGTGGGTAGTGGGGGCTCCCTGGTGGTTAGTGGGGGCTCTGTGGTGGCCAGTGGAGGCTCCCTGGTGGTTACTGTGGGTTCCCTGGTGTAGGGTGACCATTCATCCCCGATTTCTAAGTCCAGAAATCGGGGACAGTCCCCGAAATGAGGAGACCATCCCCTGACAAATGATGTCCCCCGGAACATAAAATAAAAGTTTTATAATACTCACAGGGTCCTGCTGATCACACCCACCAAAGCATGTATGGCAGGGGCAGTGCTGAGCATATGAGGTACATCCCATTACTTAGATGAAGTGTTTTTGGGTGCAATGCCCAAAGTCCACAAGTGAATAAGAAGCAACTGCTCAGGATAACAGCTTAATCTTAAGTGAATTATTTTTTTGTTCTTGGAAGTGAAATAAAACCTGACTAAATTTATTGTATACATGCTGCTAAATACATTCTTGGTTCACCAAAATAAAATGTGTGGAAAGTCTTATAGTTCCTTTTCATTAGAAAGCAGCCACAGCTTGAGTAGAACCCTGCCAGCAAGCTGTAGAGAAGGACTTTTGCTGTCTGTGTGAAAGCAGTTGTCTCTCTGCAGAAGTCTGATGACCCACCCCAGCTGAGCCAGACCTATAGTAGTTCAATTATTAAGTATTTGTCAGCAATACCGTGCACGGGTGTCCCCACACCGCGTACAGGTATCTCTACGGGAGGATACGGGAGGTCACAAATGTGTGACCACATCAGACAATGTTTATGAGCACACAGTTTATTCAACTCACCGAACATATGTAACCACAAGCAAGTACTAATAGCTAACTAAATGCAAATACAATCACATACAACAGGGCAAGTGAAACCTGGGGAGCAAGGCAACACAAGGGGAGCCACGGAGTAATGGCCAGGGTACAAGGGGGCACCAGGATGCAGGAAACAGGTCACAAGAAACAGGTCACAGGAATCAGGTCACAGGTCACAGGAAGCAGGATACAGGAAATGGTGACAATACTGTGGCACCAGGCTCACTGCAG
>NW_017308185.1:236748-237687 GCF_000935625.1 Nanorana parkeri | reverse complement strand
ACTGGCTGCCTGGAGACACCTGTGAGCACTGGGAATGCAGGATCTACTCCAGCGCCACCTGGAGGTGTTCTGGTCCCTGACAGTATTGCATTCAGTACTTTTTTCAGCGTAGCAAAATCTGACACAGTACAACCGCCTTGCACCTTGCTTGCACGCATAGAACTTAATGAAATGTCACGTGTGGCTTTTTAATAAAGTTCTAAAAAAGTGCAATGTGCTGGGAATAGAGCATCTGCACTGAGCCGGGCACACGCACATCAGCCGCTGTGTATTTGAAACGTTGAAATCAGGGCCACATTAACATATGCAATGCATCCACCTCCTTCTATTGAACTACAGGTCCCCCCACGGTGGATGGTAGCACATCCTGGAACCTGCATGGTGGATGGTAGCTCCTGGAACCCCATTAGCAGTAAGGTACAACTTACCAACCTGTATCCAGTCAGGCAGCTCCTTGCGCTACATAGTTGTTGGTAGATCTAAAAGAGTTTGTACAATCAAATGGTAACGTGTGCGGTGAGTGTTAGTCTTCCACCGAAAAAGGACATTCATAATTCCAGCTCACTCTGTTTTCTATTATTCTTATTTGTTTACAATATCTCCTTTCTGATCTATGTTGCCGGACATTGAACATCTGCTAGCAAAGTAGATAGTGCTTATGTGGTTTGGGTGAAAAGCAAAATTTCCACATAGGGGTGGGAATAAGTGGATGGACTCTCGCTGATTGGTCTGTCTGGATAATGTACACTGGTAGACTATCAGCAGCTCTGTTTGATTGACATGTAAACTGGCCTACAAAAGGCTAATAGAACCGGAGGACTTTGTTCTTGGCGAAATACAGGAATTATATGAGCTGTCCGTGTCTTCAGTTCATGGGGGGAATTTGTAACATGTGAACCTTTGAGGGTGTGATTCAGCATGTAGGGCAGGAGGGGGGGG
>NW_017308185.1:231129-232906 GCF_000935625.1 Nanorana parkeri | reverse complement strand
GGGGGGGGTGGGGCAGAAAGTCAGTGCCACCTGTTCACATTGACATTGCCACAGATATGGAACCTGATGGCCATCTTAAAGAAGATGAGTAGTCACAAATACATTTAATTTGTTTTACTTTGCCGCTAAAATTTGCTACATCACTATTTAACTCTGCCCATCTAACATTTTTAACCTCATACATTATTATTTTGAACATGCAATCTGTATATTAGATCAAAACTAAGTGGGACAATAAAACTCAATTTTCTTCCTGTATGTCTCTCTTACAACAAAATAATAGCAAGAAAAGAAAAAGTGAGATATCAGCAGATACATAGATTGGTCCCAGCCTGGTCTGAAATCCAAATATCTGCCAATTGTAATTTGTAAAATTGTAAAATAACCTGATCTGGTTCAGAATGAATTATGTTTGTTCAGATGTTTGGCGCCGCAAAATCTCCCTGCCTGCAGAGACATGAAACACTTAGCAGTGGCCTTTCTACCACTTCCCCTCAGGCTGGTTGTTAGGAAGCCAGTGGTGGCCCCAAACCAATCCCAGGTAAACTCAGCTTTCCACTAGTAGGCAATCCTGGAGAGGTGGCGATCTACTTGAACAACATGCTACATCTGTAGCAGCATGGCCCTGTAAACGGACTCATGGCTACTATAGCAGCTGGGAGTCAGTTTACATTTTATCAGCTGAATGTCTACTGAAAGTGATTTATTGTGCAATCTCTTCCAGTCCTGAAGCATGCTGGTCTAGGGCCTCTGCTTTCAGAAAACAGATAAATATGGGTATTTTAAGCAATTGTCATGCCTAAAAAGTGCATTTTAATGTGTGTGCAAAAATATGCAAAAATGGTGCTGGCAGAGAAAGGGTTAAAAGAGATAATTTTGTAAAGGACCATTAAAAAGTAAGGAAGATTTGAAGAGTTTAGGTGTCAGCAGTAAAGCAGAATTCATGGGTCAATATGTAACACACAGTGCAGAAGTCAGCAGTATGTAACACACAGTGCAGAGGTCAGTAATATGTAATGCAGATTGCAGAAATCTAGTATGTAACGCAGAGTGCAGAGGTCAGTAGTATAAAACACGCAGTGCAGAGGTCAGTAGTTTGTAAAGCAGAGTGCAGAGTTCAGTGGCATGTTACACATAGTGCAGAGGCCAGTAGTATGTAACACACAATGCAAAGGCCAGTAAAGGATTCAATGAGATCATTTTTAAAGGTCCAATAAAAAGTAAGGAATATTTGAAGAGTTCAAGGGTCAGTAGTAAGTAACACAGAGTGCAGAGGTTAGTAGTGTGTAACACAGAGTGCTGAGGATAGTAATATGTAACACCGAGTGCAGAGGTTAGTAGTATGTAACACATAGTGCAGAGGCTGGTAGGATGTAACAGAGAGTGAAGAGATCAGTAGTATGTAACACAATGTGCAGGGGTCAGTAGTATCTAACACATACTATTACTATTACATACTATACACAGAGTGCAGAGGCCGGTAGGATGTAACAGAGAGTGAAGAGGTCCGTAGTATGTAACACATACTATAGTGCAGTGATGGAGAAGCTATGGCATGCGTGCCATAGAGGAGACGCAGAGGCCCCTCTGGTGGCACACGAGCCTAGGTGCTGGTTGCTGTGGCCCGCACACTCCAGGTTCTCACCTGGGGTGCTCTAAGGGTTTCAAAGTCACGTTAAGTTTTTAAAGCTTTAACCACCTCCCGTCCATGGCCGTTCGTAACAGGTGACTTACAGGAGCGGGAGAGCGTCTTAAGACATCCTGCCTCCCCCCCCCC
>NW_017308185.1:182748-229683 GCF_000935625.1 Nanorana parkeri | reverse complement strand
AAAAAATTGGGGTGATAATAATTGTTTCATAACATTTCATAAACTGTTTTTTTTTTTTTTTACAAAATCTAGGGTACTTTTTTTTGTTATATAGTAAAAAATAAAAGCCCCAGTGGTGATTAAATACCACCAAAAGAAAGCTCCAACTGTCCCCAAAAAATGGTATAAAATTAATTTCAGTACAGCATTGCATGACTGAATAAACGTCAGTGAAAGTACTGCAGCGCTGAATACTGAAAAATGGCCTGGCCAGGAGGGGGGTGTAACAAATCATCATATGGTGGTCTAGTGGAGGATAAGTATGATCTACATCTCTTGATGATGCAGACCATACTGATTGCTCCCTCATAGTGCCGTTGCTCGCAGACAGGAGCGATTAGTATAGTCTGCATCAGCCAGAGATGCAGATCACACTGGTCCTCCACTGGACCACCAGGATATGCCCTCTGTGCCCCTCTGGACCCCAGGGATGCCCGGACAAACTCTCACTGGCTGCCCCATCAACACACTGAGTGGCTCTCCTGTCACCAACAGCTTCTCAGTACCAACTGGTGTGCGAACAGTCTACCCTATACCGCATCCACTCCCCGACACGATCTACTCGATCGTGGACCTGTCAGGGAGACACGTACAGCATTGAGCCCCTGTGACTTATCCCCCACTTCTCTCTTCGATCCTGCCTTGCGCCCCACACACCAGTATCGTGGAAATAAAGGCTGTCACTACGGCATTGCTCCTGCAGCACAGAATTAACATTGCTCACATTGGACACCTCGATCCTCTGTCAAGGCTGCCCTACCTTCAGCTCCCAGTATGCAAGTAACCTTTTTCCACCTCTTATGTATATAAAAAGACAGATAGTATTTTTATATACATCATTAAGGTCGTTGCGCTCTTGTTGTATTATCATTTCTTGTAACACATACATTTGCAGACTACTACAACAAAAAACATGTATGCCAGCCAAAGCATCTGTACAGAAGCAACATCTTAAGAAAGACTGATGTCACTACTATAGTCTACCTGCAGCTGAGCACTACAGAGCTCATTGGAGTGCTATTTAACAGCCTTTGACACAACCTCACACCTGAGCATTCAAGCTATCATGTCACTGACTACTAAGAGTGAAAAAGCCTTTAGTTCAAGCTGCAGGCAATTGTTATAGCTTATGTCCAAAGAGCTGCTCTCTTATAGGTATAGGAGCTGGCAGCACAGTGGTGTTGGTCATAATCTGCCATATCTATGCCCACAAACGAAGAGAAGTTCATGATCGATGGGTCTTCCAATTTGGAGGAAACAGGTGATATGTAGCTGTTAGATTTTTTGAGACAAGATGTGCAGAATGAACAATGAACAGTTTGTGACAGCTGATATACATACTGTATAGTTAGTAATGTTACAGTACTGGAAAAAACTGGAAAAGGAAAGGGAATCCATTTAGAGTAACTATCTCCAGATTCCAGGTATGATCTAGTGTGTGTAGAGACATCTGCAGTATCTGAGCAGCTTTTTGCAAAGGTTTTCTACATTTTAGAAGGGGTTGAAACTGTTGATCTTCCAGTGGCAGCAAAAACTTAAAAGATAAAAAGGATTTCTGCAGTTTCTCAGTCTGTACTACAGCACTCTGATGTTGCCTCACATGTGATAGATTTCTATTTAAAATGCATTTTCAAACCAGACCAGAACCCTAAATCAAGCCTATCGTCTCTATACCTGCATGTACATAGTAAAGAGAAGATGTGTAGGGTAGCTATTCCTTATTCCATATATGGCAGGGGAAGTTAGAATAGAGTAAAATTAAATGTAATGGATATTATGTATAAATACTTTATTATATTGAAAATACATGAATTCTAGTAATAACTGTGTAAAGCGTCTAAAATGTCAGTTATACAGTAGAATTGCTTGTTAACTGTTTATGATCTCATGAACATGGGCGCATGAGGCCAATGAATGTAAACTGTGGACGTATTTTTGCACCCGGGATAATACAGTCTTTCATAGTTGTGAATAGGTGTAGGCAGCTGTACGTGAGTCTATGCCACTACTTCCATAAACTCACACATGTGTGTCACTCGTTCTCCACCTCGTCCACTCAGAAAAAAAAATGTCTCCTATTAATTTATTCTCTTCATAGGATACAAGGTGTTCTGTAATTGGACAAATGGAGATTGTGACATTCATCCATACCACCTCCATTCACAGAATGCTTTGCATCCCGGTGAAAACAATACAAGATGTTTTCTGAATGGACAAGGTGGAGAGCAAGTGACCCGCTATAAGAGCTGTACACAGTCAGAACTGTACATCTCAGGACCAGACATTCAGGGCTTAGTCTAGTGTATTGGCTGGATGAAATTAAGAGGCTTACTATTCATAGCAGCAGCCACACGTGGGAAACACTTCATTATAGGTAATTTATTTATACAGTACAAATGTCCAAAAATAGTTTTTGCCCAAAGTTACGCTTTAAGGTATAGTTAGAGGAGGTTATGCGTGCAACAGAGCTGAAGTGTTTGCTGAATAACATTAGTAGCTCACCGAATGGTTTCACTCATTTTCCGGACTTTTTTAATGGTTAGTGATTTCCAACACAGTTGATTGTTGACCATGATCCTTTTTTTAATATGCACTTACATTAAAATTTTCAGGACAGGCTTTTAGGGGTCTACCGCCTTCTTCTCGATTCAAGCTGTACAAAAACTGCTTGGACTGAGAAGAAGGCATAGACCCCCTAACTCTACAATACTTTTAGTTTACTAAAGCACTGTGTATCATAAATTATTGCTATTTTGTTTTATAAAACACTTATTTTCACCTTTTTATGTTTTGTTGCATATCTGTGCTGCACATCTCCTGTAGCCTCTACAGCAGGAGTAAACAACCTTCGACCCCCATTGCAAGACTGACAACCACAGGTATGATTCCCTGAGGCAGATGCATGATGGAATTTGTAGTTTCCTCACAGCTGGAGGCAGGCTGGACCATAGCTACCATGAGGCGAGTGAATGGCACAATGGCAACAGTGGTGCCAGGTGGCCAACAAAGCCAAGGCTGGGGAGGAGAAGAAGGGCGGCACAGGCTCCAGCTTCTCCTCAGATCCCTGCTGCTCTCCCCCACCTGTATGGGTAGAGGCAGCGGGGATCTGATGAGAAATGGAACGCTGAAGCCGGCGGGTGGGGGGCAGAGGAGGAAGCTGTCATCCAGGATGGCCGGCGATTCTCTTTCTCCTCACTGCTCGGCCATTCTGAAGCTTCAGCACTCCCTCCTCAGCCCCCGCACTGGCTTCAGCACTCCCTCCCCGGCCCCGCCTCCTGCTGGCTTCAGCGCTTAGGATGGCAGAGCGGAGAATCAGTAAATAGCTATGATATTTAACGATCCTCTATGTGCAGAGCAAACACTGGTGTGATCAGCTGATCACTCCAATGTTTGTAAATAACTGGGGACACATGTTCCCCAGTTATGAATAAACAGGAAGTGTTTACATCACTTCCTGTTCATTCATGAGTTTCTAAATGGGTGAAAGCACTCACTATAGAGGCTTCTATCTATTGATAACTTGATGATAGTAAATATTTTACTATCACCAGTTTCTGAATGAATGGGAAGCTTCTGTACTGCGTGCATTCCATTCATTTAGAACAGAGGCTGCAGAAAAAGAGATTGAGGACTCTGTCCTCAATTTCTTTCTCTATTTCATAAGGGAAATGTCAGGGGCCTGCTTAGTCCTCTGATATTTCCCTAAAGCCCCCCCCCCACCCCAAGAAAAAATAATAATAACAAAAAAAATTGTTTGTGAACAGAAACTAAAAAATTTCTCATTAGTTTCTTAAAACGAAACAAATTTTTATGCTATTTTGGATTTGGCCACCAGCGTATTCTGTGCATGCAAGTTGCCATCCTGGAGACGTGGCGTTGGGTGACATCACATGTCTGTTGGCGGGGGCACAATTTTCTGTTCTTGCCTCGGGCGCAAAAGGAGCTAGCAACAGGCTCTGGCTGGAGGGCCAATGTTTAGCTATACCTGCTCTACAGTCACTTCTTGAAAAATCTTAAATGCATGCACTCCAACAATCACTGCATGGCATTTCTCTAGACCACTATCTTAATGGTGATTAAGACCGCAGACCATGTCTGTATAATGTGTGCTAAATCAGCCACTTGTACTTGGCATAGGAAAGTTCATCTTAGCGTAAATCTTCCAATGGGGACATTTGTCCTGGTGTGAATTGTCTATGAAGAATATTACCCTCACTTTGTGATTTCAAAATGACCAAAGACAGTAAAAAATAACCCGATAGAGATTTTACACTGTCCTTACTATGTCCAACAGCTTATACGAAATGTTAGTGATTGGGTCCACATATGTTTTTTAATTCTGTTTTAATTATGTGTGAAATAAGGATGAAGAACAATTAAAACATTCTGTGGTAGATTTTAAACAAAAGAAAGTAGAAGAGTGAGGGGCTGTTCAATAAGTGCCTTATACACCTACGGGCAAATGTTCTATTAATCTGTATAAATTCAGACATATTGCTTAGGAGTAGAGATGAGCAAACTGTATCATTCCCTTAATCTTCAATATAACGAATAGGAGATAAATTAAATAAAAAAGTACTTCTGCCAAGTAGGGAAGAAATAAATAATGATTTTAGTGACAAAAGCTTGTTTACTAAGATTTTGGAAAAGCATTACTACAAAAGCTCTGCAAAATCACAAACTGCCACAAAAGTAAATGATGGAGAAAATTAAATCTTTGTATGGCCAAACTAAAGTTGTTGTATGGTTCCCTGAGGAGAAAATAGTAACAAAGGCTGTCACTGTCTCCTATACTCCTTTATGTGTTTATAGAAATATCTTGACTGCTAGTCATGACTTAATAGTAAATTCTATAGGGTGAAAGGTGAATAATGAACAACCTACAAAATACAAATAATCTAAATCTAAAAATGTTGTCTCTTTTAACAAGTTCTATCTCATCTGGGACTCATGGATTTCTACCAAGTATCCCCAACATCCAGTAGGAAAAAATTTGAGACTTTAAGGGCTCATGCGCATGAGTGCAAAAAACGGCATACAGAAGTATAGACATACAGCTTATAATATATGCGGCATCCGGGAGCCGTATTTTTCTGTGCAAATGTACAGTATGTTTAGACAGAAAATGCTGCATGCCAGCTTTGTTTATGTCTGCCAACTGCCCGAGTGGCAGGTTTTTTTTTTTCATTGGTAGGCGGGGGTCGGGATTGACATTGAGGGACATCTTAAAATAAAGGAAGCGTCAAAAAACTTGTGTTGTGTTTTTTGTTCAATTCAAAGATTTTTTCCTAAGGTGTTGTGTGTTTATTTACATTTTACTTAACTCTTTAGTGAAAGAGTAGGGGTACAACTACCCCTTACTCATTCACAAGGGGGGCGCGGCATCTGGGTGCCCCCTTTATGAAAGGGGGCACTCAGATGCAGATGAGCCCCCTGCCCGCAGACACTAACACCCACCGGGCCCGGGTTGTGGGGAGGAGGCCCTTGTCCCCATCGACATAGGGACAAAGTCCTTTTCCAGGGGCCCCCCCCTGGAAAGGCATCCTCCCAATGCCGAGGGCATGTGGCCTGGTATGGTGGAGGGAGGGAGGGGGGGGCAGTTTCCTGCCCTGCCAGTCTGCTGCCCGGATTAAGGGTCTGGTATGGGAGTTTAAGGGGGACCCCACATTGTTTTGCTTTTTGGCGTCAGGGTCCCCCTTAAAATTCCTACCTGACCTAAAGGGTCTGGTATGAATTGGGGTGGGGGAGGGGGCCACGCTGTTTTTTTTTTACATATGGGGTCCCCCTAACATTCCTACCAGACCTAAAGGGTCTAGTATGAATTGTCGGGTGAACTGCATGCTGTTTTTTTTATATTGTTCCTGTGGAGTGTCAAATTTAAAAAGAAACATTTCAGTTATAGGGAAACATGTTTTTTTTCCCCAAAATTTAGGGTACTTTTTTTGTTATATAGTAAAAAATAAAAACCCCAGTGGTGATTAAATACCACCAAAAGAAAGCTCTATGTGTCCCCCAAAAATGGTATGAAATTTGTATCAGTACAGCGTTGCATGACGGAATAAACGTCAGTCACAGTACCGCAGCGCTGAATACTGAAAAATGGCCTGGCCAGGAAGGGGGTGAAACACCCCGGTCTTCAAGTGGTTAATGTCACTTTTCTGCGAATTGTCATTCGTGATTCTCATTTAACTCATCCAAAATTAACAAAAATTCGGATTCATCCGAATTCCGAAACAAATTGACTTTCAGACCCGAGTCCCGAAAAACGAAGAAACTAAACATCCAAAACTAAATTAAACAAATTTTGTTGCCAGCTTACATGTCTAACAGAATGCATAAATACAAGCGCATTTTATGCTGTATGCCCATACACCTGTATTTACACTCATGTGCATAAGCCCTAATACTGCTTTCTGAGGTAATGTTATTCCCTTTTTTTTACATCGATTGTATGTTCTTTTGTTATTAATTCATTTTAGAGGCCAGTAAACATGGCCAAAACGTGGCTCATACTAGAAAACGTTTGCAAGTAGAAAAAGATTGAACCAGAATATTTTTGTTCTGAAAGGCGATTCATTTCAGAAATAGTAAAGAATGAAAAGCTGATGTATTTAATATTACATTTTAACAGAGCTTCATGTTTTAATAGTGCCTAGAGTATCTAGAAGATAAACAAATAGAGAAATTAGAAAAATCAACATTATTTTTGGAAGTTTGAAGATCACATCCCAAGAGGAGAAAAAACCAAGGCTCATAGCAAAGAGCTTACAACATGTAAAAGGATTTCCCCTCTCCTTTGATCCTATGCACAGAACAATGCTGAAAAATGTGCTCCTCTAACCTTTGACATTTATTATGTTAGACACGCTCCTTCCCTGTCTCCAAACTTAGCTTCTCAACTTCATTTACTTATGTAGAATTTTGCAACTGCATATAACTGTATATAGTTATAAATATTGTCTAAAAATGTTTCAAACCCTAACAATTATCTTCTCCTATTAGCTCCCCTTAGGTCTGTTAAACTCCAGGAACAAAAATATAAAAAGCTCTTACTTCCGTCCTAACACCATCCACCTACTCCCATACTACCCCATACTAATCAGTAGGATGTAAAAAAAAGGATGTAAAAAAAAAAAAAAATTGTAAGTCCCGTTTTTCACCTACCTTGAAATGATATTAAAGTAAAAATGTTTTTAAGCTATTTCAAATGCTGATGAAATCACTTACAATGGATGCTGCTCCATGATGTTTAAAAGTTTTTATTTCCTGCAGAATCAGCCGGTCTCCTAAGCACTGGCCCTGATATTCTGTTTTTATAGCCTGTTTTAGGGTGGCTCCTTTCCCTTTCAGGGTCCTATGGAGTCACCCTTGTCTGTGTTATTAAGCTATGTATGTACAAACACACAGGCACAAGGCAAGCCAGTCTCCTGATCATCTCTCCTCCTTTCTTCTCCAAGCTGGACAGTTGCTAGAGACTGTGCTCTACCTTGTAATCTTATATTGGACAGGAAGTTCAGGGAAACTGCGCTGAGAGAGTTGGAGCCAATTCTTTGTAAAGAGGATGACTATAAGTGCTTGTGCAAAAATGTAAAGAAATACTTTGTTGGGCAATGTATATATTTGTTTGACCTGGATTTATTATTGAAAAAAGTTTGAGAGTTTATAACTACTTTAACTAGTGGTTACGTGATCACTTAGCACTGGGTTCTTCTTCAGTCTGTTCCTGCAGGGGTCCTTCTTCTGGGTGTCCATTTCACTGCCTTTATGACATGGACATTTCTCATAGGCTGTCTACTGGAGGTGTCCTCAGAATTAAGAGGATCACAGACGTCCGCCCGAGGGAAGTCAAGGGGACTGGCCAGCAAGGGTTACTGTCCAGCTCTAGCCTATTAGTCTCCGCCAGTGGAAACAGCTTCCACAAGAGACCTGAATAGGGGAACTCAGGTGAGTATAATTTGCTTTAAAAGGTAAGAAAAAACACTTGTCAGGATAGTTTGGAGTGGGGAGGGAGCATGGTGTGGGAAAAAGATTTTAAATGGAGCTGGGCTTTAAACATACCATGAAAGTATTTTGTTATAACTGTTCAATATGTGCAAAAATGAACCTCTTGATTTTGCAAGAAATCGTGTGAACTGATAACTTCCTATGTGGGTTATGGGGAAGAGGGATGAGGAGAGGTCATATGTCAACCAATCAGCTTCTCTCTTCAATTTGTTCAGGTCAGTTTTGAAAATGAAACAGAGAAGCTGATAGGATGCCATGGGTAAGTGCTCCAGATTCTGCCTGCTCCAGTTTTTATGAATTCTCCCCACTGTGTTGTCAGCTTAAACAGTAAGGTTGGAACATGCTATACTTCTGGAACATCACCAGTGTTTAAAGGAATAAAACATGAGGAAATCTGAATGTATTGCAGAGATATATTAAATACGTTTTTTTTTCTCTAATTTTGCATGTATTTATTTTTTTCCTTTACTTTAAAATGCTTACTTAATTTTTTTGCATATGATTTATTTATTAACAACGCCTTTCATACTGTTACACTTATATTGCCCAAAGCCTCTGTGCCCGATCCAGCAAGACATTGGCTGTGCAATTTGTTGGCTCTGCACAGACGCTTGATAAAATTTTACCAGCCAGGCCTGTGCATACGCTCTGCACTCTCCATTAATCCTACAGAGAGTTTGTTTCTTCTGGCTGGAAAGATTCTGACAAATGACTGTGTGGTGCCAACAAGCTGCACAGCCAATAACTCACTGGACCGGGAACCGAAAAATAAAAGACTGGCAGTGAGGGCTGGGGGCAGTACAACATAAGTGTTATGGCACCAAAGGTGGACTAATATTTGTAGAGTGATCCTAAAAGGAATTTCAGTAGCATAAGAAGCAGGTTTCGGCAGCCTATACCTCAACATTTAATAAAAAGTATTGTGGACATTACAAAATGCTTCTGGTGCTTCCCTTCCTGCACACCATCTGATCCAAGATACACGCCAGCTTACAGTCAATACTCCTTGGAGAGTTGCCTTTAAAAAAATATTTTTTATATCAGACCTGAGTCTAATATAATCTCCTGAATCTCCAAATACCCCCACACTTGTCCTGTACCTGGCCACGGAAGCGTGTCTAATTGTTTGCTATCTTAATGTTATATGGACAGCTTACAAACAACAGAATAGAGTTTCTGGATTTCCTTATTTTCCCATGCACCAGATCCTAAGTGACCTTAGTGTACTTGGATATTCGGAATGTTTCTTTTTGCTCCAGGCTCTGTTTAATAGTTACATATGTTTTAAGGTTAAATAAAGACACAAGTCCATCGAGTTCAACCTTTGTGAGTACATGGGTGTGTGTATGTGTGTGAGTGTGTGTGACTCTCTGTGTGTTCCAGTATTGAAGAGTACCTGTAACCCTGTATATTATAGCTTCTTAGGAAGGTATATAAAACATTTTGAATAATGCCATACTTTCTGCTGACACCAGTGCTTGTGGAAGATTGTTCCACAATTTTACCGTTTTAACAGAAAAGAATCCCCTCCGACCCTTGTGGTTAGATCTTATTTCCTCCAATTTTAGGTGGTGGCCTTTTGTCTTCTTTTGTGAGCTTACAGTAAAAAGTTTATTACTGATGTTACCATCACCATTAAATATGTTGTATATTTAACATGTTCACATTGGAGGTTAGGAGATTAAGGGGGGATATGATCTCCATGTACAAAATGTTCAATGGTGGTAGCAACATTAGCGATAAACTGTTTAAAATTAACTCCATTACAAAAACTAGAGGCCACCACCTAAAATTGGTGGAAAAAAAATTCCAGCACAAGGGGCGAAGGGGGTTCTTCACAGTAAGATCAGTTAGGGTCTGGAACTCACTGCCACAGGCGGTGATTTCAGCAAATAATGTGGAATTGTTCAAGAAACTTTTGGACGATTTCTTAAGGGACCGTAATATACAGGGGTACAGGTACTCCTAGAATGAGATCCTAATAGGTTGGACTTGATGGACTAATGTCTTTATTCAACCTCAAATACTATGTAACTATATATCAAAATCTTGTCCCCTCTTAATCGCCTCATTTCCAAAGTGAACAAGTTTACATTTTGCAATCTTGCCTCATAGATTTGGTCCTCTAGCCCCTTTATTAGTTTTGTTCCCCTTCTCTGGACTTCCTTAAGTTCAGTTCCTTGCTGTGGATTGGTGACCATTGTGCAAGAGAAGTGGAGCTGCCTGTGGTGATTATAGAGTTCAGTTTGTATTATACAAGCACACAGTTATGCCAAAATGCAGATTAATATAACTAATTAAGACAAATTTGCAATTGTCAGAACCAAGCACATAACAGGCAGATTGCTTTTATTCAGCATCATTTAGAAGCACTATCAGACAGTTCTGCTTCACCTGCAGCAAAGGCAGCCTGGAGAAGGTGAGACTCGGCCCCCAGTTGCATAACTAAGGGGGAATATATACATGCCTAATTACTTTTTTCTTATATTTAATACTCACCATAGTTTAATTCTCAGGGTACTTTCATACCAGATGCAGTGCGTTCCGGTCCGATTCTGGCTGGAACGCACTGTGTCGCAATGCGGCCGGCTCACTTTTTGAGCCATTTATGTGAATGGCACCGTAGCCACGCCCTCTGGCCGCATTGACAGGCCATTGATGTGAATGGCACCGTAGCCACGCCCTCCGGGCCGCAATGCGATCGCCCGCACAGGATCGCAAGGCACATTGTGCCTGCAGTCCGGTGCGATCAAAATGCTGCAAGCATTACCGCCATCCACTCCAGGCCCCACCGATGGCGAATTTCCCATCATGCCTGCTCTGCCCATTGCAGGCGGATATGGTGGCTGACACAGCAACTTCACGGCCACAGCAAGATGAGAAATGAAGGGGGGTAGCTGTAGATATCCCTCTGCCTCCATGCTCTTTGGACCGTGAAATAGATGGAGTGACTCCTTGGGTTCCTGGCGCTCTGACCCACTATTTTTATCCTTGAACAAGGAATCCGTGTGGCACACTCAATCTTCCCTGGTGGGACAGCATCTGGATCCTGATCCTATTGATGTGTTACGTTCCCTGCCTACCAAAGCAGAATTGGCATTGCTTATACGGCCCACCCAAGCTGATTTGCTTATACCCACCAAAACAACATTTGACCACCATGTTTCTCCATTTAGATGATCAGGACAACAGAAGTAGGAAAAAATAACATCCGTATTAGGGGAATTTCAGAATCAACCTGAGCCCCTGATCTTAAAGACACGGATAGCGGTATCTTCAATCTCTATTTGGATCGTTCTCCTGACACACCTATAGAAATCGATAGAGCTCACAGATCCTTAGGTCCAAGGCCGCTGAAATCTGATAGGCCACGTGATGTTACTTGCCGTGTCCACCATTGTACCCAAAAGGAAGAAATTATGCAACAGCCTTGGCGTAAAGGCACTATAGATTTTTGACGGTGCCCAAATACATATTTTCCCTGATCTCTCTAAAAACACTCTGTAAATGAGACGTCTGCTGAAACCTTTGTTAGATGTTATATGATCCTTGTGCACTTCCTACAAATGGGGTTACTCCTTCCATTTAATTGTCAGGAAACTGGGCAGGACATTTTTTTCTTAAAAATCCATGAAGCTCTTTCTGACTTGTTCACTTTTCTGGAGGCTGAACCCATTGATTTGCCCGACTAGTTACATTTTCCTGTGACCTTACCTCCTGGTCTGGATGATGGTCAGCTGAGGAGAAGACCTTGACCAACATCTGGAACAATCCCTCTACACTCATCTGGAAGAGTGCTACGAGGCACACATCAGAATGTACATGCGCTAGACCCTCACCATTACAATATTCAAAAAATGAAAAGTGATTATATCACCTTCAAATTCCCAATTGTGACAGGCTTTCTCTTTCACTCTATTCATTTTGAACGCCTGAGGGTACTCTGATTTGCAATTTCTTAAAGTACTGACCTGATTTGGCCTTTCCTTATTGTAAGTTGCTCTATATCATTTCTCTCACTCTGTACTTGTCCCCGGAATTGGCTTTATGCATTATCCAACCCTACAAACTCTTACTGTGCTCAGTTATTTAGGTCTGAGAGAGGTTGCACGAAGGATGCCGGGGTATTTCCCCATATCTGTGCTCAATTTTTATGTAAATGAGTGATTGGCTCCAGGGGTGTCCAGAATCTGATCCCTGTACTGATCATAATGTATTACTATATAGTTTTATTGGTGGCAGGGCTATAGATGTCATTTCATTTTTCTCCTTTCACTAATAGTAAGCCCTACCTCCCTATTGTAAGGTGGGATGGATTCACGTTCAGGGTGGGGCCTGGGTCCCCGGCAGGGTTTGCTGTATTTGCTATGTTTTACATTGTGTTTTTGTTTTACTGTTTTTGCATGCTTTATATCTTTGTATTAGCAACCTCTCTCAGAGGTTTTTGTTTTGCTTTGTTTTTTTGTACACTTTGCCGATACTGCTATCTCTTCACCATTTCAAGAAGGACTTCTTCGCTGTTTGTAGCATGACGGGTTCCCTATATAGTAACCTTGATTTCTTGTGCTAAAGACGTTCTCACCGAACATTGTCTCCCCCAGCCTTGGAATCTATAGGGTGGCCTGAGGCTCTGCCATTACTTCTTCGTCACAAGGTCTATGACAACGATGTCCAACAATGGGATACACCTGGCTGGTGACACTGTGTTCCCTTTATATCTCCTTGCTTTACATATTTACTTTGTTTAACTTGTCATGAGATGTGTCTGGGGTTTGTTCTGGTGGTCTCCCTAACGGACTACTCCACTGAAATTCTTCCTGGGTAGAGGTGGGAGGTTTTGGTTAAGGGGATTTCTTTTTTGCTCGACATATTTGTATATAGAACCCTTTCTAGCAACCATTATCAGGGTATGGTTTTGGGAGACCACCGGATGCCCCTTAATTGACTGAGTGTTATTGTTCCAATAATTTGTTGTACTGCTGGGCCCTTCCATTTGGACAGTTGGAGTCCTGTGGGATTGCCTCCCAGGTCTTCATTCTCTAGCCTACAGTAAATAGTTGTTAATAGGGGTTCTCCTTGTCTCTCTGTCATGCCTCAAATTTGGTCCCTTTCCCTGATATGTTCTCCTATCCTTAAGCTCCACGAGTTTCCATTTTAAACCCCCAGCCATCTATTTATATATCTCTGTTCTCTTCTTTTAAAGATGCTTTCTCATTACCTTGACTAGCTTTCTCTTTTATCTACCACTACTTGTTATCCTGCAAACACTGTGTTCCCCTCTGTATCCCATTCAAGGAAAATTCAGATTTTCTTTTTATTTGACAGTTATTTTTATTTGTATGCCATGGACCGGGAGTTGCTAGGGAACTCCAAGACTCCTGAATACCAGAATACTTTTGAACTAAACTTCCCCCCTTTCTTTAGAAATGTTTCCTCTCTCCTGTAGAAGTGTAACACAGGGCAACTTCTTGGTCCGTGTGTTGTAACATCCTCAAGAGGACGATCTTGCCAAAATTTCTTTTCCTTCTGGACTCTCTACCTTTGCACATTACCTCACGCTATCTGAAATCAGTGCAATCCGCTTCCACTAAGTTTGTTTGGGCTCATAAATGCCCTAGAATCAAGTTAACTACACTGATGACTCCTAAGACTAGTGGTGGAGTAGCCCTACTGGACGAGGCCAAATATAGGATAGCCTGCCACTTTTTTTTTTTTTTTTGAGAAAATGTTTTTTAATAGCAGACATTTATGCCATGAACTCGTAAGGAATTGGCTCGAGGAGCACATGTTCTTTTCCAAATGTTCGGACAAAGTGAGCTTCTCTTGGCTGGGCTGGCTGACGTTTCAGCTCCACCCAGGTGCCCTTCTCCTTGGCTTCAATTTTCTTCTTCTCGTTTTCCTTCACACGCTGCAGGAAACTGTCTCTGCTCTTAGAGTGGCGGATATGCTCTACACGGACATTTTACCTTTGACTTGTTTGTTCACAATTATACCAACAGCATGCTGTGGGAGATTGTAGATCCTGCCAGTCTTGCCATGGTAGCACTTGTGGGGCATACCTTTTTGGACTGTGCCTGTACCCTTGATGTCCACAATATCACCCTTCTCATAGATATGCATATAGGTTGACAGTGGCACTGGACCATGCTTGCGGAAGGGTCTAGAGAACATGTAACGGGTTCCACGCCTTTTGCCCCTTGTGTTCGTAATTTTTCAGTTTTAACAGTTGCCCCCTACTGCAAGATGGCGGGTCCGGCGGAAAGGGGGATAGCCTGTCACTTGACGATGATGATCGACTGGAACAGACACGGTTCCTCTAAGCTGTTGGTACAATTAGATCAGTCGTATTCCCCTCTCCCTCTGCAGGTACGGCAGATGACTTGATTCCTGTACATCTTAAGAATCCTCCCCTTCTCAGCACTACTTTAAAACTTCCAGTTCCTTTGCTCCTTTACTGTCTCCCCTTTATCCTGTCTTGGGAAACCCCGGGGATCTCGGATGGATCTTTTACATACCCTCGGACACAAGGTACATTTTGTGCAATGCATTATTGTGTGCATTCCTCATGGCCTACCATTACTGCTTCAACGGACCAACGGATTATCACCTACCCGTTCAGTCATCTATATAGCTACACACTTCTTGGGTACTCTCTCTCCTCCAATTTCTCGGTGTGTACTAAGATCTTAGAACTTAATTAAAAAATGAAAGCAACAAGACTGGCGCCCCCGGTTTGCAAGACGATCCGGCTGTAAAGGTAGTTTATACGCCTTGGAGGCAGCTCCCACCGGTCAAAAAAGACCAACCATCTGGGAGATAAAAGTAAGACAGAGTGCCTCCATAGTGTAAAAAAGATTATTTATTTGGTAAAACACGCAAGCAAAAAATTCTACTTACACGATAATCAGTGATCACAAGCATATAGGAAGCGTTGCAGTTTAAAATCGCTAGCAGGGAAAGTCTGAAGGGAAACCCAAATCAGCGTCCTCTGCTCCCGTGAGTGTTAGAATGGTCTACGCGTTTCAGGGGCACGCCCCCTTCATCAGAACCTAAGGAAACTCTCCTGAGTCCTGTTCTTTTAACCAATGATGACCAATCACAAGAGGTTTTGTCTTTTAGCAATGGTGTTTGGGCCAATCTCCGGTAATTGAGATTCCTGCTGGCTTCCGTCTAACTGACAGATGGATGTTTTTAATAAGACCTAATCTTTAATCTATTCAGTTGAAAATCATACTAACTCTAGACGTTTGAGACGAACTAGCCATACATAATAATACATGTAGGTAAATAAAACGACTAGATTTATAAGAGGTTTCGAAAAAGGAGAGAAATTGAACTATTTTTATATATATCAAGGGATAAATTCTCTAAGTGAGTCCTAAAAGTCGCTCTAGTGTTGGCAGCCTAGCTTCTAAGCCCACTGGCAACTTTATATTTCATGCATATTCAGGATTTTTTCACTTGATTTGTAAAGAAGTGCAAGTGAGTGGAAAATCTGTGAGTGAAAAAGTGCAAGTGAGTGGTTAGTGTTCCTCCCCCATAAATATCTCTAATGGCCTATTCATTCATATGGTATACAGTCACCTAGAAGGAGAAATCATTTGATTTAGGACCCCAATATGGGTGTAGATAAACCGATCAAAAATGATTAGTTTTCCGCCCCCCATGTCAACATATATTTATAAAAACAAATACAAATATCAATAAGAGTATATTGGTTAAAACCGTTTTATCAATCTTTTAAAAAATTATATAAATGTGTTTAAAAATGATTCAAATTTATGATTCGGCACGATCATTTCACAAAGGGTGTGGACATTGTGTATCTTCATACTAAGTGAATGTAACTTCATTTTAAAATATTAAATTATGAAGATTAAATATTTAAAAATTTGCTGACAATTTTAATGGGCTAGTATCGTCGATCTCGTACAAGCCAACGAAAAACACATATTCACATAGGGTAAAAGGATCATGATCACCAATGTAATGTTTTTTGATAAATATACATAATTACAAAAGGGGGACCTTTTTCCTTCTCTAAAAAGATTGAGAGGAATTATTTGCAAGCTATCTAAAGAGATTTTGTTTAGAAGTAGATAGATAGAAGGACTCTCTTTGGGACTTTGTTTGAGAGAGGGGAAAAGGAAACATAATTGGAAAGGTTTCATTTTCACAAAGCTGATGCCAATTCCATCCCTTCATTGAGTCCCATGGGGAAAAGGCTATTTAATGTGTGAATCCAAAAGGCCTCCCTCCTACATAGCCTTTTGTATCTATTCCCCTCATCCAGATCTGATGAAATAAGTTCAATACTAAAGATCTTCATACCTTCTGGACTATGTTTATGAAAATTCAAAAAGTGTACCGGTATTGAATGGTCATCAGCTTTTTTAATTATGTTTCTTTTGTGCTCGCCAAATCTCGTTCTCAAGGTTCTGATGGTACGTCCCACATATAGTTTGCCGCAAAGACATAAAATTCCATAAATAACAAAAGAAGATGCACAATTAATGAACTGTTTAATAGAAAACACTTTCCCTTTTTGTCCCACAACCACTTTTTTTCTGTGCCAAAGGTAAGCGCAAGCCCCACAGTTTGGTGCATTGCACCTATAGCAACCTGTTTGACCAAATATTCCTTGGTCCAGACGTAAACCCCTCTGGGTCTTAGTTTTACTTGGGGCTATCTGTCTGCGCAAATCATTGGGTTTGCGGAAGATTACTTGGGGTGCCCTGGGGAGAGATGTAATTAGGAAGGGATCTTCTTTTAATACTCCCCAGTGCTTTCTTAGTACATGTTCAATGCGTAAAGCTGCATTATTATATTGGGTACAGAAACTAGTTTGGTATCCGGAAGTGTTCTCTTTCTTTTTCTTTGTCTGGGCATGGGGGGGCACTTGATGTTTTTCAAAGGCTTTATTAATAAGGGTTTGGTTATACCCCTTATCTCGAAATTTTTCCTTTAGGAACTCTCCTTGTTTGGCATAGTCTTTGTCTTTAGTACAAGTCCTTCTTAATCTTCCAAATTGTCCATCTGGGACATTTTTAATCCATCTTGGGTGTTGGCTGCTTCTTGCATGTAAATATGAATTACCTGCAGAAGGCTTAAAGTGCGTTTTAGAAATTATTTTCCCTTCGTTACATTGACGACATTATTATTATTTGGGAGGGTACTGAGATTGAATTTTTGGACTTTGTAAATTATTGTAAAAAGAATCCCTACCAACTAGATTTTACTTACGTGGTAGATAAGAATCTCTTGGTATTTCTAGACTTGGAGCTAAGTGTAGATAGTGAAGGAAAATAATTTCTAAAACGCACTTTCCCAGACTTTCCCTGCTAGCGATTTTAAACTTCAACACTTCCTATATGCTTGTGATCACTGATTATCGTGTAAGTAGAATTTTTTGCTTGCGTGTTTTACCAAATAAATAATCTTTTTTACACTATGGAGGCGCTCTGTCTTACTTTTATCTCCCTTAATTAAAAAATGCTTACACTGTGGTACACTACTCCAGTACGGCTCCATCATTTTGACCCTTCAAACTCTGATGGGTGTTGGAGATGTGGCTTGGAAAGAGGTACCTTGCTCCACATTTTTTGGACATGCTCTAAATTACAGTTCTTTTGGGATCAGTTCCATTCGATTACTCAAAAACATACTGACTTCTCTTTACCACGTGATCCTTCCTTATTTTTACCGCAACACACTTCTATTCCCATTAAAACGTACCGTAAGTCCATTCTGCCAACACTTAGTCATGTATTTCGGGCTGTTGGAGACTGTAATGCTCCCTTGTAGTTCTGAGGCTATGTTGGATCACAGCTGCGGACCAAATCCTTCTTTGGTTCCGGGTGTGTCAATCAGTCGTGAATCCCAGGCGTCTCTCTCCCTTATAAACGGAGAGTTTGGGATTCTTGCATCATATACCACAAAACAAAAACAATAACGGCAGACCTAATACTGCTTATTAATATCATACGCTAGTTAGGTATCTTGCAAGTAAGGTAGGTACAAGGAAATGCACTTAGACAGTCTAAACGTAGTAAGGCAAATGAATGGTAATACTTTAACTGGATAGGTAACAGCCTGCTACCAAACAGTATCAAACACAGTACAGTTCCAATTGAAAGCAAACTGAACGGCAGAGAGAAAGTGTCAATGGACAAGATAGGAATCCCCCACAACACTAGTACTTGCTCTTAGTAGTAGGATCCCCTGGTGTTCTCAGAGTTGGTGGAGTGTCCCGTGCAGTGTTGATCCTGGGTAGTAGAAGCTGTCGCAGGTAGGAGAGAGGATGAGGCTCCTGGTTTGTTGGGGCATAGAACCCAATAATGGAACACCCTACCTTCGTTCTGGAGCTCCTTAAATAGACCGTGGACGCGGAAGTGGCGCTATGCAGCGTGCTGACACTTCCTCGTTCCACCCTGGAACGCATAGGAGCGCCACCACCGGAAGTCAAGCGCGCAGTATGACGCGGCTGATGCATTCCAGGCTGGGAAGCAAGCGGCTCGCGGTTCCCGGACTCGTTACAGGGACAAACCTCTGCACCATCTATCTCGATGTGGCTTCATAAAGTTGAAGAGATCTACCGAATGGAGAGCATGATTCATTCTATGCAAGATGGAAACCTTTAATAAAACTCGGTTCTATTGGCACCTGTTCCTCTTCTCAGATGAAGGCAAGGCTTTATTTTCTGACCCTGATATGGACGCAGGGACATGAGATGGTTTTTAGCTAGATCCCGCTAACTTTGTTTGTATAACAGGACTGATTAACGTACCAATTTGTACAGACTCCTATTTTACGTGGCTGGGATGCCATCCACTTTACCAACCCCCTTCTTCCTCTTCCCTCCCTTTTTTTTTCTTCTCTTTCTCTCTTCTCCCATCTCCCATCTGCCTCTATCTAGTCAGTTCATTTTCTTTTTTCTCTCTCTTTCAACATTATTCTATGGTTCTCTACTGTTTGTTACCTCTTCGAATTCAATAACGTTTAAAAACGGTTGTTTCATTAGTGGCGGAACGTTTGTTTATCTATTGTGGTCACTGACTTATCTCTGTCTTACGTGAAACTATACAGTTGTTGTTTTATTGTGGAATGGAGCTGTTTGTTTTTAAATGCTGTTCTTTGTCTCATTCTGTTTGTGAAACTTTTAATAAAGAGTTTGAAAAAAAATGCATTCCAATACCGTAATTATTAAAAATATTGGACCTTATTTGCGTATCACTCAGCTGTAGATCCTCAAATCATCACTGAATTGGTGTTGAAGGGTGGCTACTTTTGTTCCCCATGGTCCTGTGTGTGTTTTAAAGCACCCACTGCTCCAAGCTCTCTCCCTGATACGCTACAATTTCAATACAAAATGGTAAACTAAACATGAGATTGTAGCCCATCACGGGAGCAAGCTTGGAGTGGTGGCTACTTTACAACACACAGGGATCACATGAGGTATACTATTTGACAGCTGACAATGTCACGGCTCACGTCACGGCTCACTCTGCCCATCTTTACTTCCGGGCAGGAGATGTCATTTTGCGGCGAGTTTTCGTCAGGTTCGGATGGTGTTCTCTCCTTGCTCTCTCCCCTGGCTGTCTCTCCTGGCTGTCTTTCCTCGCTCTCTCTCTCCTGGCTGTCTCTCCTTGCTCTCCTGGCTGTCTTTCCTCGCTCTCTCTTTCCTGGCTGTCTCTCCCCACTCTCTCTCCTGGCTTACCATGCTGTATTTTGCAAACAGTGTAGTGCAACAGGCTGTGTAAACTAATATTCTTTGATGTAATACATAGCACTTCAACCACTAGTATCCACCAGAAAGGTGTCAGGGAGCTTGGCTCAGCAGACTCAGGCTAATAGGTAATCATGTGTGCACAGTTAAATATACCAAAATGGAATAAAGGGGCCGCCATTCACACCCTTCGTGATCTACCAGCATCAGCTTTGAGAGCTACTGGTAGATCACAATCTACCTAATGGGCACCCCTGAATTAAAGCATTCTAAAAGTGGTTTGTTTATTTACTTAGAATTTTAACCCTTTAGTGAATGAGTAGGGAAGTACCCCTTACTCATTCACAAGGGGGAGGCGGCATCTGGGTGCCCCCTTAATTAACGGGGTACCCTGATGCAAATAAACCCCTTTGCCTGCAGACCCCCACAACCACCGGGTCAGGGTTGTGGGGAATAGGCCCTTGTCACTCTCCCAATACCGATGACATGTGGCCTGCTAAGGCACAGTGAGGGGGGGCACTCAATCACCCCCCCCCCCTTTACTGCCCTGCCGGGCCTGTGCTCAGGTCAAGGGTCTGGTAGGAATTTTAGGGGGGACCCCACATTTTTTCCCATTTTTTGGGGGATGTAGTTCCCCCTTAAAACTCCTACCAGACCTAAAGGGCCTGGTATGGATTTTGGGGGAAACCCCACACACTTTTTTTTGTTTTAACTTGGGGGGTCACTCCTAACATTCCTACCAGACCTAAGGGTGTGGGGGAACCTCACGCTTTTTTTCCCCTCTTCTGCAGACTGTAAAACAAAAAGAAGTTTTTTTTTTTTTTCCCTCTCTAATTTCACTTTGTTGCTGCAAAGGGGAGAAGGGGTGGGGTTGTATTTATGTTAAAAATTATCTAAAGGTGCACATACGGGACGATATCACATTAAATGGTGGGGAAGACGTGGAATCTTTGTGGCTAGAACTTTTTCAAAAGCATTTGACACGGTACCACATAAACGTTTACTACACAAGCTGAGATCCATGGGCATAGATAAAATAGTGTGTACATGGATAGAAAACTGGCTACGGGAACTGTGCTGGGCCCCATGCTATTTAACCTATTCATTAATGATATTGGGGAGGGGGTAAACAGTCATGTTTCAGTGTTTGCGGACGATACCAAAATCGGGAGGACTTTAACACGGACTTGGACTTTAACACACTACAGGGAGATCTGGATAAAATAGGGGAGTGGGCGACTACATGGCAGATGAGGTTTAATGTTGATGAATGTAAACTTATGCACTTTGGGGTTAAAAATAAGCGAGCGGATTACACACTAATGGGAACTCCACTGGGGAAGTCAGAAAGGGAAAAAGATTTGGGGGTCATTGTAGACCACAGGCTGAATAATAGCTTGCAGTGCCAGGCTGCTGTAAACAAAGTAAGTAGGGTCCTGTCCTGTATTAGGAGGGGAATGTATTGCAGGGACAAGTCTATAATTGTGCCACTTTATAGATCACTGGTTCGGCCTCATCTGGAGTATGTGGTCCAGTTTTAGGCACCAGTGAACAGAAAGGATGTCCTCGAACTGGAAAGAGTCCAGAGGAGGGCAACCAAACTCATTAAGGGCATAGATAACCTGAGCTATGAGAACAGGCTACTAAATTTAAACATGTTCTCATTGGAAGTAAGGGGGGGCATGAATTTCATGTACAAAATGTTTACCGGGGATAGCAACATTAGCAGCAAACTTTTTACAATTAACTCCATGACAAGGACGAGAGGCCGCCACCTAAAATTGGTGGAGAAAAAAATTTCAGCACAAGGGGTGAAGGGGTTTCTTGACAGTTAGATCAGTCAGGGTCTGGAACTCGCTGCCACATGCTGTAATTTCAGAGTGTGGAATCATTCAAGAGGTGATTGAACGATTTTCTCAGGGACCGTAATATACAGGGGTACAAGTACTCTTAAGAAGGAGATCACACAGGGATCTATACATACGCACACATCAGTAGCACCATACACATGCACACAATAGGTTGGACTTGATGGACATATGTCTTTATTCAACCTCAAAAATACTATGTAACTATGTAACTAATTTAGTCCGAATCCCAAAACAAATAGACTAGGGCTGTTACTGATTAAAATTTTCGTGTTCGATTAATCAAATTTTTTTTAAATCGATTAATTTCGATTAATTATAACGCACATACAGATCCAACTACATTGGCCTATACACATACAGCACAGCAATGAAGTAATAAAATGAACTAGGATCACACTAATCCAGCATGTTAATAATCTCACGTGCCCCGCTCAATATGGCCGCCGCTTGAGTGGGGCAACTCAGAATAATAACGTGCTGGATTAGTGTGATCCTAGTTCATTTTATTACTTCACTGCTGTATGTGTATAGGCCAATGCCTTGGCTGGTGCTCGTGCAGAAAGTTTCTTGGGAAAACATACCGGCCCAAGTGGCTCTGTCGGCTAACGAAAGGAAGGGGGGATCGCCGACGGGACTCCCGGGAGTCGGAGGGGAGGTGAGTATTTTCATTAGCGATCAAAACATTTTTAATCGATCAAAAAGATTAACGATTAATCGAGAAATTAATCGTTAATTTGCACAGCCCGAAAATAGACTTTCGGACCCGAATCCGAAAAAACGAAATAACGCAAAATCTGAATGAAAACGAAACGAAACTAAATACATTTTTTGCCCGTGCACATGTCTAGTTAGCACAACTTCAGTGATGATTTGAGGACCTACAGCTGAGTGATGCACAAATAAGGTTCATTATTTTAAAATTAAGGTACTTGGAGAGTTTATAAGATTTAACTCCTGATTTTAGTGTCACTTTAATGACTTTGGCCAGGATTTTTAAATACCACTGTCTGTAGGTGGAAAATCTGGTGTGACATATTTTGTTTAGTTGACTGTTAATATTATGCAGGAGGCTGTGTTTTAATGGCCTCCCCAGAGCGCTTGGCTGTTTTACCTGTGTGAGCGGGTAGGCTGCATGAAATGGAAATGGCCAGCACAGCAATACAGTCTAGGATGGTGAGATGTGCACTGTAAATGTTGTCATACAGGGACGTGCGGTCAGGGGAGGCAGGTGAGGCAGAGCCTCACCTAGTATTATAAAGAAAAAAGGTGTCAGCTTCAAGTCTGAAACTGATAGTTGTTTCTCCATTCAGAGCGGCTTGTTACAGGTTACACAGCAGGGAAAGCCTCCTCGCTGTGTGACCTGTCATGGATGTTAATTACAGGCAGCGCTGCATCCAGCTTTTGACAGGTAGTTTGTTTACACAGCAGCGGGCTTCCCCACTGCTTATGTAACAGAACTTGGTGAGGCAAGAGCTGTCACTGCCTCTACTCTGTGTTTGAGGTGTGAGCTCTGTGGATGGCTTGGAACAATGGCAAAGCACCATTGATCCAAGCTGTCCAATAAAAAACCCGAAAAAAAACCCAGTGAGGACATCAATCTTGATGCCTCACCAGTGATGAGCAAGTGGGGGACAGGGAGGCTCCTCCCTATCTCCTCCCCACACAGCTTGGTTACATAACTGGGGGTGGAGCTTCGGTGGGATGGGGCGGAGCTTCGGTGGGCAGGGGGGATGACTCACCCAGCACAGAAGGCACGGCGCATCACTGTTGTCATATCATAGGCTACATAATCTGCTACCATGGGGCGTAGGTATTGTAGCCACCCTGCCGCAGCAGGATTATCTATTTAAATTTAGAAGTTGTGAGACTGTAGTCAGCCTGATTCTGATTGATAGCTTGGCTTTCTTGAGTCTCTCCTAGGCTCTAATGATTGCATGCTTCTGCCTGCTCCTCATGAGTGTCCTTGGCTATAGTGTGAGAGGTTTCACTAATCAGAGATATAAATATTTATACCTCCCTGGGCAGTAACTTTTTTAAATTTATTGCCAGTAATGTGGGCTGGGAGAGGGTATAAACAATCTGGAGAGACCTTGAGAATTCAGTCTTCAGTCATAAAAAAGTATTCTAAAGACTATGGTTAATTGATAAATATTAGAGGTGCACCAAAAATGAAAATGTCAAAACCAAAACGAAACCGAATTGAAAAACAATTTCAAAACCAAAAATGTTTTTATACTAACTTTTTCAAATTTTTTCAAATATTTAATTTTTATTTAATTTTTTTAAACTTTTTAATTTTTATTTATTTATTCATTTTTATTAAATATTTTTATTTTTTACTTTACTTTTAGGGGCTTCTGGGAAATATTAGGGGTCTAAACAAACCCCTGATATTTCCCTTTTAAAATAGAAAAAGAGATTGAGGACACAGAGTCCTCAATCTTTTTTTTCTGCAGTCACCGTTATAAACGAATAGGAAGCCTCTATACTGAGTGTTCCTTTTCATTCATAACATGTGGATATAGTATGTTTACTATATCCACAGTCATGAATGTACAGGAAGTGCTGTAGATCACTTCCCATTCATTCATACTTGAGGACACAGTGATCACTGATCGCATTGATGGCATTTTTGGCAAAATGGCTCTCTTTCCATCCTGACATGCTGTCACAGGAGGCTGGGCAGGGCAGTGTGGGAGGAGAGCTCAGCCTCCTGTGACAGCAGTGATTGTCTCCACCGACACCGCCGCTCTCCTGATCTGTGACAGGAGGCTGAGCGGTGCGGGGAGGAGAGACGCCAGATGCTCACAGCACTCTCATCCCACACCGCTTGGCCTCCTGTGACAGGTTCTCTCCTCCCCTCTGGGTCATAGAGCAGCACCCAGCGGGGAGGAGAGAAATCACAGATGCATCACTATTTCGGCAAAAAATGTCACTTTCGCCATTTTGCCAAAAGTGCCATTGTCAGTCGATATGTTACGGCGTCCGATCTATCAGTGCATCTCTAGTAAATATAGTAAATAATAGATATGACTAATAGTAATTTTAACCTAAAACCTCATTATATAAATTAATATCATATAAAACTATATAAATTAATATTTTGCTTGAACTTGAACATAATACAAGTTGATATCATATAAATTACTTTAACTGTATATTAAAAAATATATAAATATATGTACTGTATATGCAAAGTGTCACAAATAGCTGTTGATCCTGCCAGTATAGTCCACCTTATGCAGCTTCTTGTGATAGAGTTTCAACACTGCTGTACTGCTCCTAAACTCAGAGCAGGATTGTCACCCTCATGTATGCTTTGCCTCCTTTTATTAAAGTAGGATGAGAGGATGGTACAGTGAGCGTGGCTATCAGCACTGCCACTGCCAGCTCACAAGCCTGTAGCTTATCAGTTTCCAGCTGGCCATACATAGTCGAGCCCATTGCTTTCTGGATTAACAGCACGGCATCTTCTGCTGAAACCCTCCTACTGTGGGCTGCAGTGTTTGGGAGGGGAAGCATGTGAGGCACAAATGAAGGGGTAGTTGTCCCACTTAGAGGAGTTAACAGATTATTTTTTACTTAAACAAGCAAACATTAGATCTGCATTCAAACTGTGAATGAATTGAAGCTCTGCTGACTTCCATCATCCAATCATGTGCAAGAAAAAAATACTGTTTTTTTGTTTTCCTTGCTCGTGATTGAGTATTCTTTTTACAAAGTGAATTTTCACCACATTCACTAAGCTAAGTGAAAATTCCCCTGCTAAGTGAAGTAATTCAACCCCATTGTAAAATACCAGGCCATCAGAAACAATGACTGATGAATCAAATGGTGTTTTGGCCACAGTAAGAGTACATATGTTTGGTGCAAACCGAAAACAGCATTTCAGGAAAACACCTCATACAAACTGTAAAGCATGGCAGTGGAGGAGTTGTGGTTTGGGATTGCTATTCTGCTTCAGGGCCTGTGCAGCTTGCAGTCATTAGGTCAGCTGTGAATGCCGCAACATATTGCAGTGTGCTTAAAAATGTGAGGTTTCTGTGCGAAAACTGAAGTTGAACCAGAAATGGATATTTCAGCACAATAATGATGTGAAGCACATTATCAGGTAATTGTTAAAAAAACCCAAATGGAGAGTTGTTGACTTGCCTAGTCAAAGTCTTGATTTGAATCACTGAAATATTGGAAACCCCAAAACATTTTGCAACTAAAGGAATTGCATGTAGTCATAGAAAAGGGATTTCCTTTCCTCTGTACATTATATTATACTAATATATATATTAGGGCCCAAGGGGGCCCGACCAGGGCACCCCCCTGATGCCGTACGGGCCGCCTGGGTCGCTATGGGTTCGAACGCACCGCTGTTCAGATCACCGTGATCTTTGCAGCGCTGCGTTCTTCTCCATTGCCGCTGCTGAGTCAATGAGAGTCAGCAGCGGCGGTGGAGGAAGCTGGACGTGGCGGGGAGGCGGGGCCCGGGAGTCAGCATCAGACGTGATGGAGGAGGGGGCGGGCCCGGCGACGTAGGACGGAGCGGGCCCGGCGACGGAGGAGGGAAGACGGAGGAAGAAGAGGCGGACAGGTAAGGAATGTGACCAGCCCACCTGAAGGTGACCCTGCAGAGCCCACCATAGATAGTCTATGGTGGGCTCTGCAGGGTCACCCTCAGGTGAGCTATGTGGGCTCTTCAAGGGGTGTAACTAGAAATCACAGGGCCCCATACAAAATTTTGCTATGGGGCCCTGTGATTTCTAGTTACGCCCCTGAGCACCACTATAGAAGATGTATCAAGTTCCCTTGAGGTTAGTCACATTTGCTGCAGCAGGAGTTAATTAAGGCCAATCGTGGAGTGCGTTACAGTCTTTGGAGAATGAATATTTGCGTCACTCTGTGAGGTGGACAATCTGTAACTGTTGAAAGGATTTAAAATGACCATCCGCACATAAATGAGGTATGGTGTGTATACCTGCCTGTGCCCCTCCCTGAAAACAATTTAACTTAGGGGTCTCCAGAAGGAGGCTATTGGACCAGATGGGGGTGTACCAGGTATATCCAGAGATCCATAATAAGCATTTTGTGTACTTTCAAATATACCATGAAAATATCCCAAATCTTGTGAAGAAGGTAGAGCAATTGAAACATCCCGATCATCTTGAGTAAATTGATTCTCCACACCACTTACATAGGTTTCTTGCGCCAGGAAGTGCACTGGGTTTTAAATGTAGATATTAAGAGGGCTAAAGTTACATGTCATAAAATAATGGAAAACAGTAGAGATAGAGATTTCCAACCATTTGACCTGGCAGACAACCTTAATGTGGGAAAGTGTATCATCCAGCTGTGCTACAAGGGGTTCTAGGAGCAACAGCATGGTTTGACCCAACTGATTGGTGATTGATGAATACATTAATAAAAAAATAAAAAAATCTTGCTTATGTTTTTATTTAAGTATATTACCTTTATAGAAGAACTCCGGGCAGAAATATTCGTAACCTTTGCAGTGGGCCTCCCCCTGCACTGCAAGATTTAAGTGCCCGAAGTTCTTATTTATCTGTAAGCACTGTTTGAATAAAAATCACATGTTTGCCTGTTTATATATGTTGAATATGTCAACAGTTTACTGGGGTGTACTTACGTTTTCACATGACTGTATATGTGATAAGATTAGAAACATAATAGGTATGATCATTTATTAAATGTATGAGTTATTGTAGGTGAATCTCTCACATGTATAGAAAGAGTCCATAAAGAAATCAGTTTGGCTTTTTAAAAACCGAACATTGATCTATGCCTGGAAACAGGAGAAATTATTTTAAATGTCCACAGAAATTACTGTGATTTTAGAAACACATTGTAACATTTATCTGGACTTGCACATGTTTTGGAGGAAATGAGTTACTTTATCTAATTAGTAAAGTGCTGCCTATTTTTACAGCATCCTCTGTCTGTCCAACCTTTAGCTAAATTATTGTTCGTTGGTTAAAGTGATGTCAGCATGGAACTCCAAGCAGACATCATCAGTGAAGGACAACAGTGGGTGGAAAAAACTTATAGCTCAGGAGTTTAACATCTGTGGATTATTTTAAAGCTTAAGGTAACAGGAGAACAACTACAATCAAATGACCTCATACAGTCAAGCGAGCCGATCAAAAGTTACTTCTTAAATAAAGATTTATGTTAAGCACACCTGGATCATATAATTGATTTTAGTTTTAAAACTAGAAACATAACAAAAAGATAATAATCAGACTTGATAAAAGTAGTGATTTGCTAACACTGGCAAGCTGATTTCAATCTTTTTAACTCACTAAATTAAAGACCATGTCCTCTCGATTTTCTCAGCTTTTTTTAAGCCACAACTTACAGTTTTTCTGTCTAAATATTTTTTGAGTATTGTTCCGTTATGAAGGTGCTGTCATCTCATGATCCAACAACCTTATCAATGTTCCTCTGGGCATTGCCATCTTGTCTTCATATGCAGCCCTAGTCTAATGATGTTGTTCCAGGAACTTGTGAAGGTGCAACATGATTCTGGCCGTCTCATGCGTGTGCGGTACAAATCCAGCCACCTTGAACATGTATAATACAATCACAGCTGGAAGCGCCCTTCCATGGGCATGCTTATGTAGGACAGGCCTATAGTAAAGAAGAGTATACATCCCGAAAGTTCCTGGATGTGACAATTTTTGCTGTAGTGGAACCAAGGCTATAGATCTGCATAGACCCAGTGCTTTGCCACAAGAGAAGCATGACTATTTAGTTAATCAATTGCTCTTTGACATGATGACAAGGTATATTAAAGACAATCTCCAGGATTTATAAAGATTAGTCCTTGCAGAGGGAGTAATCCCGCACTGCAAGGGTTAACTGCTTGATTTTCTCTAGGGGATGGAATAAAGAAGAAATACTCACCTGATCCTTGGTCCTACAGCAGTGACTGCTCACCTCTTTCTCCCTCCTCTCTGGCTGTGGTATGTCCCTCTGCGTCTTCATGTCTAATAGACTGTATTAGATGTGATGACATCACTGGTCCTTAGGCCACCGGAGCCCAGGGAAGAAGAAGCCGTGTGGGGCCGAGGATCAGGGAAGTATTTCTTCTTTATTTTTGCTCCCTAGACAAAATGAGCAGTTAACCCTTGCAGTGCGGGAGTAGCCCCACTGCAATGATTTGTTTTTCAAAATACTGGAGTTTCCCTTTAAATAGTAATTTAAAGTATATATTTGTATAACATTTCTTCCCTCTATCACCAGCCCTATTTCCTTGAAACTCCATCCTGCTTCATTGCAAGATTAGATAGTTTCCTTTCCCCTATGTTTGATCAAGTTGCACACATGCAACTCACCTAGCCTCAATAGCCACCTAGCCTATGCTCTGGCAGAGCTATTAATATCACTGGTCAACATTACCAGTTGCACAGGAATCATACCTTATATTGACAACATTTGCTACTTCTGCTATGTGATTTTTACAGAGTTTATTGAAGTAACATGCAATTAGCCTCTTGCTGTACCCTGTTGTGTTTCCGGATTTAAAACATTGTGTTGTGCTCTAATAATCAATAAAGTACTTTAAAACAAAAAAAAGTTATGAGCCCCAAAAATTAAAGTTGAAAAAATAGCATTGTTGTATAAAGTAATGCTGAGATTTGTAGTTCTCTTTAGAGGGTGCCACTCTACATTGCTGCATTGCAGAATGGCACCTGCTATAGAGCACTACAAATACCAGCAGTACTTTATACAGCATGTCCATTAGTTGGGCTACAAATAATAATCATTTTATTCAATTACTTACCTTCACCTCTTCTGGCTGTTTTCTGGTGGGAGAAGCTGCAGAAAAACACCCCATTGTGTGAGCGTGTGTGTGTCAGAGTCTCAGACAGCGCTCCCGTGTGCTTAGGTGGCCGCTTGCTGGGTCCTCACGGCCGAGGCCCAGGGCTGCCCCATGGAGTGCCTGCAGGCTTTTTCATTCTCGGCTTCCTCCTCAGTATCCGGCGGCCGGTGGGCCCCATCATCTCTGCACCGGGAGTGTCGGATCATCTGACACTCCCGGTGCAGAGATAGGGCGGCCCGCCGGCTGCCAGATACCAAGTTGGTCATCAGACACTCCCAGCGCAGAGATGGGGGGCCCGCCAGAAACCAATTCAATGGTATACGGCGGCCGGACCCCTGCCCCCCCCCCATCTCTGCCCTGGGGCTGTGTTACATTGGATATTGGGCCCCCCCACAGGCTCAGGCCCTGGTGCAGCTGCACCAGTGGTAGATCCGCCCCTGACCAAAGCAACCCCAAAACATCAGTGAACCTCCACCATGTTTGACTGTAGGGACTGTATTTTTTTTTTCTTTAAAGGCCTCATTTCTTTTCTGAAAACAGTAGAATGATGGGCTTTACCAAAAAGTTCATTCTCCCAAAAGGATCCTTGCTTCCTCAGTTAAGTTTTGGCAAGCTCTAATCTGGCTTTTTTATGTTTCTGTGTCAGCAGTGGGGTCCTCCTGGGTATCCTCTCCATAGCATCCCTTTTCATTCAGATGACTGTAGGTCGGCTTGAATTTTTCTGGAAGTTGATCAAGGGCCTTTATCCACCATTCGAACAACCCTTTGTTGCAATCTTTGATCAATTGTTCTCTTTCATCCACGTCCAGGGAGAATAGCTGCAGTGCCATGGGCTGTAAACTTCTTAAAAATGTTGCGCACAGTGGACACAGGAACTGTGTCCACTGAAGATCTCTGTAAATGGATTTGTAACCTTGAGATTGTCCATGCTTTTCCACAAAAACTTGGAATGCAATTCAGTAGTTGTATCTTTGTTGAATGTTTAGAATGATCACCTAAAATTTAGAACTTGTGATGAATGGATTAATCCTTCCAAACTAAGGTTTGCATCAGACTAGGTATGTGCTGTAGTTCACTGACCTACCTCAGCATACCATCTACTGCTTTGGACTCCTTGGGGTTTCATGTCATAAGCAAATTGTGCTGGGTTCGCTTTATGGGGATTAAAGTGAATCACTGAAATCCGGTAAGTTTGTGAAGTTTATGACTGGCCATTTTTTATGCTAATACGCAAGCTATTTTTTTTTTAAAAAGGGCATGTGCAACTGGGAACATTTAGCAAACCAACACATTGAAGGTGACATGGAAAAAATACCAATCAAATTACATGCTGAGGTGATGCCTTTAAGCTATATGTGGTGCTTTGGAACAGTATGATGTACACGGACAGTGTAAGTGACACCATATTCTGGCTTCAAATTTTGAATGTGTGATAGATTTTTTTAACTTTTATACTTAGCTTGAGTTAATTACAACAAAAAAAGGAACTGGGCAAGGAAGCGCTACTGCCCTATTACATATATGTACAGTAGTCACAAGAATACCTGTATGTTGATTGGGTGTAATCACTTGCTCATAGATAATGACATAAAAGAGAAGTTAAAATAACTCACTGTTAGATTGGACGTTTGCGGCTAGTTGCCCCGCCGAGAGGGTCGTCTGCCAGAAGACCGTGGTAATCGATAGATTAAATGACCTCCGTCTAGGGTTGGTTATACATTGAATGTGTCTTAGGGGGAATCGCCAGGTCTCAGCTGGCCAAGCTGAGCCTCAACGAATCCGTGGAAGAGCGGCGGGGGAAACCGCTGCTTTGCTGTCTATCAAGCCGCGGTTCGCTGTGTCTAGCTGTCAGTAAGAGGCAACGTAAAATGACAGTGCAACGTCAGTGAGGGGCTGGGAGGATGCTGCCCAATGGCTACGCATTTCGAGGCCGGTGCCTCTTGCGACCTGGCGATTCCCCCTAAGACACATTCAATGTATAACCAACCCTAGACGAAGGTCAGTTTCTATCGATTTTCACGGTCTTCTGGCAGACGACCCTCTCGGCAGGGCAACGCCAGTCTCACTAGCCGCAAACGTACCATCTAACAGTGAGTTATTTTAACTTCTCTTTTATGTCATTATCTATGAGCAAGTGATTACACCCAATCAACATACAGGTATTCTTGTGACTACATATATTTAATAGGGCAGTAGCGCTTCCTTGGCCAGTTCCTTTTTTTCTTGCACACAGGGTTCCTCTCCCTGTTCATGGAGGCAGCACGCCCCCTCCCATCAGCCATTTAAACACTTCCTTTTACCACCAGAGTAGTGTGCTTACTACTTTTTTTTGTCCAGTTAATTACAACAGCAACTCTCCAATCTGATTTATTTCAACTTAAAATAATAGCTTTTTAGGTAGTTGTAATAGGCCTCAATTGAACTGTGGAAGTAGCAGCCTAAAAGCTATAGGGATGTTTATAAAAAAAGAAAAAAATACAGCTAAATCTCTCATCTTTGTGCAAATTGGACTGTGGCAAAACAGTTTAATAGTATAGTTTGTGAATTACTTTTTTTGCAGTACTACAGTGCATTGTTTTAAAAGTTTAATAAAATATCAAAACAGAGTGCACAAAAACACTTTAAAAATCACAACCTCACATTCCCAAAATATTCAAAATATGGACTTCAGGCATGTGTTTGGTAGACATTAAATTGCATCAGCACAGTACAAGAGCACTTAAATAGGCAGCAAATAGAAAGACAGACACGGAGAGACTAAGCGGAGGGGCTATATGACTGGGGGGAGGAATAGTCCCGGGAGAAAGGTTTGTAGCCAGAAGTTAGGGAGAAGATTTGGAAGGGGGGATATGTCGAGCTGTTTTCTTTGTTGCCGTTGGAGAAGTTCCATATAGAGAAGGGTAAGGCGGATGAGAGTAAGAAGGAGGAGGAGGAAAAGCGGCGTTGGCGTCTCATTCCGCGCACATTTACAAATTGGCAGCAGGCGTTCGCTATTTTGGCTAGTGTCATTGGCGAGCGGGCGCCCGAGAATTGTTCGGCGTTGTTCTGCTATATGGATGCGATCGGGGAGGCGCACAGGGTATATGGTGGCACGGCGTGGCTGCGTCATGACGAGCAGTTCCACCAGCGGAAGGCTGTTCGTCATGATGTGCGTTGGGATCACAAAGATATTGGTTTGTGGATTCAGCTCATGGCGCAGCCCCGGGTGCCGGGACCGCCCTTTCCAGGGGCTGCCGGCAGTTCGGGAGCCTAGGGACATTCGGCTGGACAGAGGAAGGGCTATTGTTGGCAATTCAACGAGGGCTCTTGCCGTTTTGGGTCCTCCTGTCGTTTCAAGCATGAGTGCTCTGGCTGCGGAGGCTCGCATGGCTTATCCAGGTGTTTTAAGAGGGGCATTTCCCAATCGTCTGACCCTGCTGCAAAAAGGGAGGACGCCCATAAAACTGTTCGCGATGGAGCCTTATCTAAGTAGGTATCCTAGGAGGGAGGATGCGCACTTTTTGCGGGGCGGCTTTAATCTGGGTTTTCGCATTCCTTGTCCGGTCCCTCCTGTCCCGGCCTCCGTCCCCAAAAATTTGAAATCGGCGTTTATTTATCCTTGGGTGGTCTCGGCCAAATTGGACAAGGAGGTCGAGCTGGGCAGGATGGCAGGGCCGTTTGCGGCCCTGCCTATTCCCGAGCTGATTGTGTCCCCCTTAGGCGTGGTTCCCAAGAAGGAGCCTCAGAAGTTTCGGCTTATTCACCACTTATCGTACCCGAAGGGGGCGTCGGTTAACAGTGCCATTAGTCCAGAGTTATGTTCGGTGTCCTATACCTCGTTTGACACGGCGGTGGCGTGGGTGCAGCGTTATGGCAGGGGGGCACTGATGGCGAAAGCGGATATTGAATCCGCGTTTCGCTTGCTCCCCGTGCACCCCAACAGCCAGCCCTTGCTTGGCGGCCTTTGGGAAGGGCGGTATTTTATTGATCGTTGCTTGCCTATGGGGTGTTCAATTTCCTGTTCCTTTTTTGAGAAGTTTAGTACATTTGTCGAATGGGTAGTGCGTGATGTGGCTCAGGTGTCGTCCGTCATCCACTACTTGGACGATTATTTGTGCGTTGGCCTGTCAGGTTCCCCCCTCTGTTCGGTTTTGTTGAGGACGTTGGAACGGGTGGCCCAGGAGATGGGTATTCCGCTGGCGCACAAAAAAAACGAGGGTCCTGTGACCGAGTTGCAGTTTTTGGGTATCATCATTGATACGCAGGCCATGGAATGCCGCTTGCCGCAGGACAAGCTTGAGGATCTCAAACGGGAGGTGGGTGCGGCTCGGAGGGCGCGGAAGGTGCGTCTTCGCCTGCTTCAATCTCTTTTGGGAAAGTTGAACTTCGCCTGTCGCATCATGCCGATGGGGGGGATTTTCAATCGGCGTTTGTGTGCGGCTACGGCGGGGATCACCTCCCCTCATCATTTTGTTCGTTTGAGTGGCGAACACAGGGCGGATTTGGCAGTTTGGGACACGTTCCTAGAGAATTACAACGGTAGATCGTTGTGAATGGCGCCTGTGGTGTTGGCTTTTGACCTGGAATTGTACACGGATGCGGCGGGCAGCACTGGGTTTGGGGCGTATTGCCAGGGGGCTTGGTGTGCCGAGGCATGGTCGGAGGAGTGGCGCGAGGCGGGGTTTTTAGGCAATTTGGCGCTTTTGGAATTGTTTCCCATCATTGTGGCCATGGAGGTTTGGCAGGAGCGTTTTCCTGATCGGCGTATTCGGTTCCATTGTGATAACATGGGTGTTGTGGAGGCGGTGAACCGGTTGTCGGCTTCTTCGCCCCCGGTGGTGCGTTTACTGCAGCATTTGGTTCTCACTTGCTTGCAGCTCAATTGTTTTGTGAAAGCTGTGCATGTCCCTGGGGTACAGAATTTGGTTGCTGATGTGTTGTCTCGTTTTCAGTGGGACAGGTTCTGGTCACTGGCGCCGGGAGCGGAGCGGCAGGGGATTCCTTGTCCTGGGCATCTTTGGAGGGTGGCGTTGGCGTCTCCGCAGCGCTGATTCGGCAGTCGGTAAGTACGGGCACTTGGACGGCGTACTCGTCGGCTTGGCGGGAATGGTCGGATTTGGTGAGTGGAGTGGCTGCCCCATTGTCTGACGGGGATCGTTTGTCATTACTGTTGTATTATATTGGGCGGGGTTTTCTCGCAGGGCGTGTCGGTTTCCTAGATGAATGGGCGTTTGGCTGCTTTTGCTTTTTTGTTTAAGTCTATGGGTGTGCGGGACGTGACCAAGCAGTTTTTGTTTCGGCAGTTACAGTTGTAACGATACTGTGCACGGGTTTCCCAACACCACGTGCAGATATCTATACAGGTGAACCAAATACGTGACCACACCAAAACAATTCCTATGGAGTATAGTTTTATTAGCTACACCAAAAAACACCACAGCAATAAGCAACCCCACCGCCACCCGCAAGTAACAAGTAAAAGCCTAACTAATTGCAAATAGCAAATTACAGACCGGAGATAACAGGTTAAAACCTGGGGAGCAGGGCAACAAGAGGAGAGCCGGGAGCCACAGATTATGAGGCCCCAGGGGTAAGAGTCAGGAGTCAGGTCAGAGTCAGGGTTCAAGACAGGAACAGGACACAGGAAACAGGACATATAATATGGCAACAATACTGAATATGGCAACAATACTACAACAAGGCTAAATAACCTCCCAGATCAGCACCAGGTGCTGATTGCTGGGAGACACCTGCAGGTGAGCACCGGAACTGCAGGTTCCAGCACAACAGTGCCACCCAGAGGCAGTCTGGTACCTGACAGCAACTGGCTGCCTGGAGACATCTGTAGGTGAGCACTGGTACTGCAGGACCTGGTTCCAGCGCCACAGTGCCACCTGGAGGTGCTCTGGTCCCTGACAGTACCCCCCCCCCCTTAAAGGAGCGGTCTCCGGACGCTCCAACAAAGTCCCAAGCATAAAGTCCAAAAAACAAAGTCCACAAATGCTGCACTAGTCCATGTCCACAGAAGGCTTGCATGTCCGCCAAGTTTGCCGCATGCCCCACTGCCACGGTCCGGAGACCGGTCAAGCCCTCAGCTGCCGGGGTCAGGTAACAGGCTGAGAATCCCACCGCCGGGATCTGGCAGCAACCGGTCGGCCGCCCAAGCAACCTGCCAGTTCAAGCCAACTGATGTCCCAGCATGAAGGCCATCACAGCACCAGGGTTCCGCAACATAAACCCCCTGCACTGAGGAGCGTAGGATTCCGTGGGATTACCACCTCTGAGTAGTAAGGGGGTTCACTAGGACCGACAGTGTGCTTAGCTAACTCAGGACATGCGTTATGATTCAGAACAACTATAGTGGAGGCCAAAGGGCAAAAGGTCTAAAGAAATGGGCGAAGACCCCACTTGCTTGAATGGGCCAGCCCATCCAAAAAATGAAGGGAACCTCTTGGGATGGCATGGAGGGATGTGAATAATGGAGGTCCCATGAATGAGGGATCTTGCCAGGGCAGGCTGGGCTGGCATCGAAGCTGGAACAGGCTGGACTGGCACTGAAGGAGCAGACTGGGCTGGCATCGAAGCAGGAGCAGACTGGGCTGGAACCAAAGCAGGCTGGATTGGAACCATAGGGGAACATTCTCGCCTATTCTTAGTTTTGAATGCTAGACTTCCTTTGGTAGGGAGTGAGACTGGCTGTGTCATAGGTGGAAAAACACCAGTGTGTCAGGAGAAGAGGACTTTTTATTAGGGATGCCAGGAGTCACTGCGGTTGTCATGGGTAACATGGTTAAAACCGATCAGGGTCTGGAAGGGGGACTCGACTGCATGGACTGTATGTCAGACCACATCTGAAGCAAGGGATGGGCAAATGTTTCCTCACAGACCCCCTGGTTAATAAGGGACTGAACTGCTTCAATACAGTTTAACAAGGTTTCTAGAGAACAATCAGAGTAATGCTCAAGAAAACCTGATTGATCATCCTCTAAAAGCCACACCAGATGTGCAATCAGTGGCAAGGTAAATGGAGGGGGAAAGTCATCACCCTTATCACCACTCAAAGCTAGTTCGGTACAAATTTGAGTATGGGTTGAAGGTCCCCAAATAAACAACCGGTCAGATCCATAAAACAATAAGCCCTGCAGATACATTCTCATAGGCTTTCTCTGGGGAAGTCCTGAAACAACTGTTAATAGAGCTTTGGCGCCTCGGATTGTAAGCCAACATAATAGCGTATCCCATCAAGATCCATCCTGACAGCAGTAAAAATAACTCCAAAAGCTTGCAGGTCCTAGTGTGGTCAATTTGGTCGTAGGGCCTCAGTATTATGTCACCATACCGTGCACGGGTGTCCCAACATCACGTGCAGATATCTATACAGGTGAACCAAATAGAGATCCATAGAGACATGGATGAGTGAGTTTGGGGTGGAGGAACTTGAGTGACCTGCACAGAGTCCTGACCTCAACCCAATAGAACACCTTTGGGATGAATTAGAGCGGAGACTGCGAGCCAGGCCTTTTCATCCAACATCAGTACCCGACCTCACAAATCTGCTTCTGGAAGAATGGTCAAACATTCCCATAGACACACTCCTAAACCTTGTGGACAGCCTTCCCAGAAAAGTTGAAGCTGTTATAGCGGCAAAGGGTGGGCCAACTCAATATTGAACCCTACGGGCTAAGACTGGGATACCATGAAAGTTTATGTGCGTGTAAAGGCAGGCATCCCAATACTTTTGGCAATATAGTGTATGTTTAACTAATAAAAGATCAAACATTATTTAGGTATATGGGGAAGGAAGTTGCGGTGCACCGGGGTGAGGGTGTGCAATGTTTTGGGTAGTGTTTTTACTTTTTTTTTCACTGCAATACAAAGAAATCAAGCAAAGTTTGTTAAAGTAGATGCTCAACATTACACAGGAATATGCCCCTGCAATGCGCCAGAGTGCAGTCTCTTGGGATTTCGAGCGCTCAGCTATCTCGGGAGGCAGCGGTGAGGCAAGATGACATTGACCGCGCTTTGCGGAAGTGTCGGAAACTGGGGCTGAGCTTAGTATTGTTTCCTTTATTATACCAGGCAATTTGACTTTGGGAGGCTTTTGTGGGGGTAATATGCCCTGAAAAAAGAAAATGCACCCTGTTATCACTGTTCTGCATGTGGACAGGGACAGGCTGTAAAGAGGCTGCAGGACATCAGTAGCATTAAGATGACAGGATGAAAAAGAAAAACCTTCCCTCGCACGGCCCCCAATTCTTTAAGATACACAGCATTTTTCTACCTATATGATATTCAGTAAAGATTTACACCTAACTTAACAGACCTGCCAATATCTCCAAGCCCTACACAAATCTTTCCCTGTGCAGTTTATCAGCAGTCAGTAAGCTTTTCCTATAACAGATAAAGCACATTGCCATTATGGCTGCTGTGACCTCACCTTTTTATAGTGAGGGAGCTGGCTTATTAAAAAAAACAAAAAAAACACCCTTATTGGCCCTTCTAAACCAGCTAACCTAAGTTTATAGAACAGACACAGCATTATGGTTACTGGCGAATTCCTATATTATTTTGATGGGTCCGTGATGCTGGAACACACACGATTTGTGGAAAACCTAAACCTCATTCCTAGCTAAGACCTTAATTTAGGAGAAGTCCTAGCTTTATCCTGTAAGTAGACCAAGTATAGTAATTGCTATTCAGTTGGTAAGATTCAGTTGGTAAGATCACAGAGGGTGAGGATTCTTTCTGCCCAGACACCCCTTATTTCCGAATCAATACAAAAAGGAAGTCAACTGTTTACTTTACACTGCTGAAGAGTTTTTGCAGATAAAGATACTTTGGCTTTAGAAAAAAACTACAAACAAATTTACTGGTATAAAGAGCAGGTTTCTAGAAGTGCCTGCGCATATGTGCAACAGCCTGAAAAAGCCTACAAATACAGCCAAATGCTACATGTTCTTAAACTACAGCACTGCTTTAAAGTGACAAAATGGTCGGCCTTTTTCTCCCCTGCACAATTATCTTTTCCCTGTGAAGGGTCAAAGTGATGGGCCAATAAGAAAATAAAGGGTGAGACTTAGGTGCACTACCCAAAAGTGTCAGAACTTTGCCTGTCAGAAAAACCCAGCATTCAGTCATATCTGTCATATCTGCATGTTTTTAGATGTTATTGCAGTGTGTGTAGACACCTCTAGGTGCCTGTACTTTAATGTGCAGTAGTTTTTTGTTTGTTCTAGAGTGGGATTGATTTACTAGGCCCCTTTCACACAGGATTGGTTTACTCTGGGGGTATTGATTTACTAGGCCCCTTTCACACGGATCCTCTCCTCATCATAGCAGTATGGAGTGGATGTCACCACTGTGACATCTGTGTCCGTACAGTTTTTTCTTCTACCTTGGAATGGAGGAAAAAACAGAAACTGACGGACCCCATGTCGGTCTATGGGGAATCTGATGTAAATGGACCATTTATGGTAAATGTGTATTGCACCCTACCGGAAAGAGTGCTATTACATTTAAGATATCAGATTCAATGTGGTCTGATGCTGATTTGTAGTATTGGTTCATTTGGTTTCCCCTAAACAATCTGTCACTGTTTGCATCTGTCTGCTGCTAGGTGTACTGCAGGGTGTACCCTGGTCACAGAACAGAGCAACCAATGAGACATTGCTATGAGTAGCTATCCCTGTCCAGTCAATCACTGTTAGACAATGGCCAGTGGTGCATGCTGGGGAAGGAGATACATACTTGGGGTGGACGATATGAGCTCTCTCTTCCCCCCACCGGGCCCAGTCTGTGGGGAGGCTGCCATGGATTGTGACAAATTGTTGTTCCTACCTGGAGATCCGATGAATTCTAATTCCCCTCCTGATATTTACTTAACTGCTTGTTTAGTCCGATCCCTGACCATATTTGTGCAGAAGAAAAAAGGGGAAGGTAACTCGTCACAAGATGGCGGGTTAATAGTGGTCAATTTAAGGATCCGGACAAGCCAGTTGGTTACGTGAAAAAAATTTTATTTTATTGAAAAGGAAATATACAAGATAACACATTTACTGACAATACCACCATTAAAACCTATTAAAATTGCAGACACTAGTGTCTGCAATTTTAATAGGAACAGTCCAACTGGAGTGAAGTGGAGGAAGGTGAGCGCTGACTGCCAGTGGAGCAGGAATCATGAAAAGTACAAGTGCTTTTGACCACTATTAACCCACTATTGACCACTATTAACCCGCCATCTTGTGACGAGTTACCAGGCTGCCATGGATTGTCTGAGATGGTTAGGCCTAAAGCCTGGGGACTAGCCATGTGATGATCCGAGCCTGATAGCAGCAGGTCCAGTGGTTACTACTGAAGACAAGGACTAGTAACTTCTACCTGCCGTGCATGGAGACAGTAACCATACTCTGCAAAGCAATGGAGTCTACATCTGCCTTGATGATCCTAACCCTACACCTCTCTCCCTGAAGTTCTGCAACAAATGTTTCAAGCATTATATCTACAGTCTGGACATCACTTCAATCGATCACCATAGAGGGCACTAAGTGCTGATGGGAAAAAGCGAGTGAATTTATCCCTAGACAAGAAGATTTTGGAGTTGCTGTAACCCATAGCAACCGAGCCTAGTACTCGAGGTGTGCTGGTGTGCTGTGGATCCATAATAGAAGTTTCTTACAGAGGAAATACAAGGAGACCCATTAGTTCATTTATTGTAGATCACCCCTTAGGAGCCATTGGTAGTGTTATCCTGTGCTGGGATATCGCTGACCGAGTAAGGGGGGCAGTACATGTGTAAACGTGTCTGTTTACATCAGATTATCCCAGATCCAGCAGAATCCGGTCCAGTGAAACAAATCTCTGATCCTTCTCTTTCTCCAGAACCCGGCTGAAGCCAGGGGCAACTGGGTGTAAACGGACGCTCATTCGTTTACACATGGCTGTGCATGGCTGCCTATGACTTGCATTGGGCATCTGATCGAGTTCGTCTGAAAACCTGACAGGTGGACCCAAATGGACTGGCCATGTGAAAGGGGCCCTAAAGTGGTAGGGACCGTACACTTAGGAAAATGAATGTTCACTTTGGAAAGTGAGTGTTCACTTAGCCTACAATATTCACAAGGTGAAGCTATGTTCTCTTTAAAAAGCTCATGTTTGGGCAAACAAAAAACTAACCTTGCAATTGGGCCACCCCTGCATTGCAAGAGTTAAGTGCTCGCCTACGGGGCCGCATATAAGCACTTGTACTTTTCATGATTCCTGCTCCACTGGCAGTCAGCGCTCACCTTCCTCCACTTCACTCCAGTTGGACTGTTCCTCAGCGCCCTCATGGCTAATGCAGGTCTATGGAACCTGCATTAAATATGATGATGTCAGTGGTCCTTAGATCGCTGGAGTGAATGGAAGAAGAGACTGCAGTCACTGGCCTAGCAGCCTGGAGGGAGCTGGAGGGAGTGTGGAACTAGGAAATCAAAATAGCTTTTTCCTGTACCCAAGGTAAAAAGTATCACTGACCCATGTAGTGAGGGGGTAGCCATAATGCAAGGATCGTTTTTTGGTTTGACTGTAGATGGGCTTTAACCCTTTCAGTGCTACAGATGAATTTCATACATCAGCAGCAGTAAGCCCAGTGGCCAAATTTGTATGTTGGCTTTACACTGGATTTGATGATTGTTTTACAGCCACCCAATTACTTTTGTGGGCTGACAAACATGTGTGTTTCCCAGGCTCCTGTCACGCCCAACTGTCTCTGGTAGTGAACCTCAATTGCGGAGGGAGAGGAGTGGCTGAGGGATTAGTAATTATTTTTGTTTCTATAATGGCAATCAGTACTGAACTCCAAGCGTCACTCCCAGTCTAGAGCGGAAAGTTTGGAGTTCTTGACATCACGTGCCAGTTAGCAAGGGGATCTGATCAATGGTGTTTAGGGTAGGTATTACTTCATACCCCCTACTGCCCCATGAGGTTAAATTAGGTGAGGTTACCACAGATATGGAGGAGGTGGAACTGAGAAGTCTCACTGATGTAATAACTGCAACAAATTAATATTTGCACAAGCATGCGGTTTTCAAGTGGTGTGTAAATAATAATCAGCTATTTAGATCCACACAGGGTTAAACGAAGGGTCCCAACATAATTTTGAATTGCAGCAAGGTATATAGAGCTAGCATGAGCAAACAGTCTTAATCATATATTGAATTGCAGCAAGGTACTTATCGTATCCCTGGGTGGTATAGGAGGATCCCTGGCAGGGTTGTGACCCTTAGCAGTCCAGCAGTCAGTAGGTCCTTACAGACAGGGGTCATCTGGATGCATACACCGGTGGGGGCTTGCAGGCGTTAGAACCGCAATAAAGGAACACCGTGCAAGTCCCCCGAACTGGTTTTTATGACACGAGGGAGCGTGGGGGAGGAGGGGGGGCGGAGCCACACGCTCCACTCGGCACTTCCGCGTTCCAGCGTGGAACGCAGCGGCGCCCGGAAATCGACGTCATAGGGCCGTCGCCGAGAGGCGTTCCAGGCTGGAACGCATTGGCGATTGCGGCGATGCCGCTTACAGTACCCCCCTCCTAAGGGAACCCCTCCTGGGGGTCCCAAGAGGTGCTGGCTTGTTAGGGTACCTGGCGTGAAATCGATTTCGTAAAGTGGGTGCGTGTACTGCAGCTGCTTCCTCCCAGGAATCATCTTGTGTCCCGTAACCTTTCCATCTAATCAGATACTGTAATCGCCCCCTTCTCCTTCTGGAGTCCAGAATCTGTTCGACCTCGTACTCCTCCTCACCCTGAACTAGGATAGGGGGTGCAGGAAGAGGACTCCTATCGGGAAATGGATTCGGTCGGAAAGGTTTAAGAAGGGATACGTGAAATGAGGGATGAATCCTTAGTTCAGGAGGGAGAGTGAGCTGATGGTGTTTTGGTTGATGACCTTGCAGATGGGGAATGGACCCAAGAATTGCTTTCTCAATTTCCTAGCGGGGATTTGTAGACAAAGGTTTTTTGTGGACAGCCATACTTGGTCCCCCACACTGTAGGGTGGTGAAGGTCTACGTCTGAGGTCATAGTACGATTTCGGGCGGTCTTGTGCCTGTTTGAGGTTTTCCTTCACAACTTGGAGAGTGGAATGGAGGGTAGATAGGTAGTCGTTAGTTGAGGGTATGTCAGTGGATGGTGGAGGTTTAGACAACATGTTGGGATGAAACCCGTAGTTAGCGAAAAAAGGAGTACAACGAGTGGAAGAACTGATGGAGTTATTGTATGAGGGGTAGGAGAGTGGCCCAGTCGTCCTGGAGGTGAGTGCAGTAACATCTGAGGTATTGCTCAAGACACTGGTTGACTCGTTCAGTTTGTCCATTTGTTTGTGGATGGTATGCACTGGACTTTCTGTGGTCTATTTGCAGGGTTTCACAAAGGGCCTTCCAAAATTTGGATAAGAATTGGGACCCCCTGTCAGAGACTAAGCGGGAAGGAACCCCATGTAGTTTGATGACGTGATCTACCAATGCATGTATTGTTTCTTCCGCGGAAGGTAATTTTTTTAGCGGGACGAAATGGGCCATCTTTGTGAGCATATCGACTGTTACCATGATCATGTTGTGTCCATTGGAGAGAGGTAACTCCACGATAAAATCAAGGGAAACTGCTTCCCAGGGTTTATCGGGGATAGGTAGTGACATCAGTAACCCGTAAGGGGGTCTTCTCTTGTGCTTACACCTTGCACATACCTCACAGGTTCTGACGTACTCTTTTATAGTAGCTGCCATCTTGGGCCACCAGAAGTAGCGTTGAATGAGTTTGGTGGTTTTCTCTATTCCAGGATGACACGCCAGGGGGCGTCATGAAGTATTCTCAATATGTGAATGGTCATGGCAGGGGGTACATAGAGTTTGGCATCTTTGTAGAAGAATCCCTCGTCGTCTTGAGTTAAGTCTTGAGGAATAATGGTGTTTTCTGCGTTTAAACATTGTTTTAGCTGTTGTTTTAGATTAAGGTTGTCAATCATAATTTTGTGAGATTGAATGAGGGAAGACGGAGGCTTGTTCTGGAGGTTCTGAGAGTCGCGAAAGGGAGTCAGCTTTGCCATTCTTAGCCCCTGGTCTGTAGGTGATCAAGAAATCAAATCGGTCAAAAAAAAGGCTCCATCGCACCTGTCTTGAGGAGAGGGTCTTATTGGACTTGAGATATTGTAAGTTGCAATGGTCAGTGTAGACTATTATGGGGTTTACTGTCCCTTCCAATAGATGGCGCCAATTCTCCAAGGCAAGTAATTCTTTTTCACCAATGGGGTAGTTGCATTCCGCTGGATTTAAGGTCTTGGAATAGAATGCTACAGGATGGAGTGGCGTGTCGGGAGAAGAGCGTTGGGAGAGTATCGCCCCCAAGGCGGTCTGGGAGGCGTCGACTTCTAAGACGAAATGATAATCAGGGTTAGGAAGTTGGAGAATAGGAGCAGAGGTAAATCGGAGTTTCAATTCATCGAAAGCTTCTTGTGCATCTTTGGACCATGTAAACCTTACTGTGGAGCTGGTGAGTCGAGTGAGGGGTTTTACCACTGAAGAGAAGTTTTTTATAAATTTTCTATAAAAGTTGGCGAACCCCAAGAAACTTTGTACCGCCCTTCTGGAGGTAGGAGTAGGCCAACCCAAGATGCAGGATATCTTGGATTGGTCCATCTGTATCCCCTGTGGGGAGATGATAAACCCAAGGAAGGAGATGGTGGTCTGTTCAAAAACGCATTTTTCAAGTTTGGCCTACGCGAGTGTAGAGCGAATGGGCTCTGAGTCTTGAGAGCACCCATCTGACATGTTTCCTGTGTTCTGAGAGATCGTCTGAGTAAATGAGTATATCATCCAGGTATACTACTACACAAATGTCGAGGAGGTCACGGAAGATGTCATTCACGAAGCTTTGAAAAGTTGCTGGGGCATTACACAACCCGAAGGGCATCACTGTGTACTCGAAAAGTCCGTAACGTGTGCGTAACGCAGTCTTACATTCATCCCTGGTTTTGACACGGATCAAGTTATAGGCGCCCCTAAGGTCTAGCTTGGTAAAAACACAGGAGGACTGTAATCTTTCAATGAGCTCAGGAATGAGTGGCAAAGGATACCGGTTCTTCACGGTGACTTTGTGCAAAGCCCGATAATCTATTATGGGTCTCAAACTGGCATCCTTGTTCCTTACGAATAACATTCCTGCACTAGCCGGGGATGTTGAGGGTCTAATAAACCCTTTTTTGAGGTTGTCCTCCAAATATTGTTTTAGATGTTGGAGTTCTGGTTGTGAGAGTGGGTAAATCCTCCCAGTAGGTATGGGGCTTCCAGGCAGTAGTTCAATGGGACAATCGAATGCCCTATGAGGAGCCAATGTCTCCGCATTCTTCTTACTGAATACATCAGCGAACTCCAGGTATTGGGGAGGTATCTCATCAAAAGAGATCTGTAAGAGAGGTGCAACTTGGTAGCATGTCTCTCTACAGTACGAACAGTGCAGATCAACAGTCCCCTCTGCCCAAAGAACGGAAGGCTGATGTATCTTGAGCCAGAGTAGACCGAGCACGACTGGAAAGAGGGGGGACGGGATTATGTCTAATGACAGGAATTCGGTGTGGTTTTCACCGCAACACAGTAATAGAGGCTGGGTTTGATGGAGAATAGGACCAGATTCAGAAGTAGAACCATCAATGAAACTCACAGACAAGGGGGTTGATTTCTTCATTTGTGGTATTTTATTTGAGGTAACAAGACCAAAATCAATAAAATTTCCACAAGCACCTGTGTCCAGCATAGCATTAACGGGAATCCTGGCGTGGTCCCACTGTAGAGTGAGAGGTAGAAAAAGGTAAGGACTATGTTTAAGGGGTGCCTGTATCAGTTTACATAAGTGAATCGGCTTACCTTCCTCCTTTTTCTTCACAAGAGGATAGGAAGACACGGTATGGTCGGGTGAGGCGCAGTAGAGACAAAGATTCAGGGAGCGCCGTCTGGCCTTCTCTATTGGATAAGTGGACCCCGCACGGTCCCGATCTCCATCCGCTCAACAGGAGGAGGGAGGGTCACCCTTTGGGGTAAGGGTAGGACTCCTGAGGCTCCAGATTGACGTTCAGCGCGTCTCTCTCTTAATCTCCGGTCTATAGTCATAGACCGTTGTATGATGTCATCTAGGGAATTTGGGAGGTCGGCTCTGGCCAGCTCATCCTTGAGAGGCTCGGAGAGACCGAGGCGGAATTGTTTGCGCAGGCTTATATCGTTCCACTCGGTCTCCCGAGCCCATCTCTGGAATTCCGCGATGAAGTCCTCGACCGGTCGTCTGCCTTGCTTTAGATTCCTGATTGCGTTTTCAGCAGTCAATTGTTTGACATGGCGGCCAGGAGAGACAAGGAGAGACATGGCGGCCAGGAATTGAGGGTATGAATTCAGGACAGGGTCCTCTTTTTCTATATAGGTGTTCGCCCAAGCACGGGGTTCTCCCTTTAAATACGATATGAGGGTGAGTACCTTGGTTCTATCGTTGGGGTACGTGCGGGGGCACAGGTCAAACATTAATTTGCACGCATTTGTGAATTCCCTGTAGGTCTTTCGGTCCCCGCTGAAGGGTTCTGGGGGATTGACCTTAGGTTCAGGTCCTTCACGGGGAGGGGATCCATGCATTGATTCCCTCCTGATTGGAGCAGTACGGATTGTATGTCAATGATGTGATCCGTGTCTGTCCATTTCCTGCAACATTTGTCCGTTTACATCAGATTACCCCCGATCCAGCACGATCGGGTCTGGCAAAATAACCAGATGCAAAAATACAACTTTTATTCAAAGCTATTAAACCTGTAGACACAATATAAGTATTCTTTTTAAATAAAACAACAGAAGACAAACAAGTGAAAAACGCTAAAATAGAGTCTATAAAAATAAAGTGTCAGATTGTCATGCCGACACCCTTTTTTCAAGTAAGTGCATCTAAAAAAGTAAAGATACAAAACAGAACACAAAACCTAGGCTACATGTTAAATTAATGAATTAGGATTTGCCTGAATATACGAATACCGGCACATTCTGCAAATGCGTGCCACCATCTTGGAGGCGAGAGCATAAGGCCACATGATGCCATGCATGCATGGCGTCAGGTGACATAAAATTAGTATTTGCCCCGAATATACGAATACCGGCGCGTCATGCAAATGCCTGCCACCATCTTGGAGGCGGGGAGCATAAGGTCACATGATGCCATGCATGCGTGGCGTCAGGTGACGTCACACACCGATATAGGCACCTCTATATTGGTGTATACCTAGATATTCATCAAGATGGTGGCGCCCAACACGTGCAGTGTTATATGACGTCATGTGCCTTGCCTCCAGAACAGCATAAAAATGTGTTTTGTTTTATGAAATGAATGATAAAGTTTTTAGTTTTCATTCATTTCATCTGAAATTATTTTTTAGTCTTTGCACACATGTCTAATAATGCGTGTGTGTGTGGGGGGGGGGGGGGGT
>NW_017308185.1:182082-182735 GCF_000935625.1 Nanorana parkeri | reverse complement strand
GGGGGGTAATTTTCACTTTTTTAAAATAATTTTTTTACATTTTATTTAACTATTTTTTCTTTATTTTTTTACTGTTGGGGGGACTTCGGGGAAATATTAGGGGACTAAACAGACCCCTGACATTTACCTTTTAAAATAGAAAAGAAATTGAGGACACAAAGTCCTCAACTTCTTTTTCTGCAGCCTCAGCACTCAATGAATGGGAAGCACTCAGTACAGAGGCTTCCCATTCATTCAGAAACTCATGATAGTAAAATATGTACTATCACCAGTTTCTGAATGGGGAGGAGCCTCTGTAGTGAGTGTTTCTCCCCATTGGGAAATTCATGAATGAACAGGAAGTGATATAAATCACATCCTGTTCATTCATAACTGGGAACACATAGTACTATGTGTCCCCAGTTATTTACAAACATTGGAGTTATCAGACAATCACTCCAGTGTTTGTTCCGCACACACAGAGGATCGTTAAATGTCACAGATATTTACGGATCATCCGCTCGGCCACGCACACAGCCGGTGTCATCCTGAAACTGGCAGGATGACAGCGGCTGCTCGCTCTTCCCTGCTCGGCCGTCCTGAAAGCTGCGGCTTCTCTCCTCCTCACCGCTGGCCATCCGACAGTACAGTGCTCCCTCCCCCCCCCCCCCCCC
>NW_017308185.1:180862-182012 GCF_000935625.1 Nanorana parkeri | reverse complement strand
CGGGGGGGAGTAACGGGCTGAGGAGGGAGTGCTGTCATGTCGGATTGCCAGCGGTGAGGAAGAGAGAAGCCATCCCGAGAACGAGCTGTGTCGGCCGCACAGCTCGGACACCCTAAAGGCCGGCCCTGACTTCCATTGGGCATCATATCGAGTCCACCGGATAAACTAACAGGCAGACCTGATCGGATAGCCTGTCTAAAAGGGATAATTTTTTGTTCCCCCATACAAGTCAAAGTGAATAAATGGTGAATCTAAATTACCTGTGTACCCTAGCTATAATATGTCTGATTTATTCTTTATTCAACTTTTACAATATTGATAAAGTATTTGCCCAATCGGGGCTCAGTACTCTGTTACAGCCATGATTGGGCAAAGTCATAATGACTTTGCCCAATCATGGCCCACCTGTCAGATGACGTCAAACTACATAAGTTGGCGGAGGTAGCTGTCACCGCTAGCTCCGCCTAATTGTTTACGTTTTGCCGGCATCTGTCAAAATGCCATTATGTGGCGGGAGTCCGCGGGTAGAGGAGGAGGTCGTTTTTTTTAAATGATTATTTCTATTTATTTTTTATTGTTTATTTTTTATTTTTATCGAGTTGTTGTGGACAGTGCTGGACGTCGTGATTGACCATGGATTACGTCCGTGGATCCATTTTTGGAGGTTTTCTTTTTAAGGGCTTGTTCACACCAAGCGCATTCCAGGAGCAGAGCAGAGCAGTTACAGACCGGATCAAAACTGCGTCCAATGTATTCCAATGGTATTTTGGGCTCTAGTTCACACCGCAGCGTTCAGTTCCAGAGCATGTAAAAAAAACTGCAGCAAGCCCTATTTTACCTGCTCGGGAACGCATGCAAACACATCAAAAACGCATGCAAATGCCCTGGAACTTACTGAAAGCACATTTTAAACGTAATTTTTTTTTTTTTTTTACCAGAAACGGCCCGGAACGTATCAAAAAACGCTGCAAAAAGCGCGGTATAACACACTGCACTGCGTGTGCAGAAACTCATGCAGATCTGGTCTGCAATTTGTGTGAACAAGCCCTTAATAAAAGACTTGTCAAAAACATGACTTGTTTTTTTTTTTGTCTGGACTTTTTAATAACAATTTTATTTAACCCTTTAGTGAATGGGTAGGGTTACAAGT
>NW_017308185.1:172926-180246 GCF_000935625.1 Nanorana parkeri | reverse complement strand
CCCCCCCCCCTCAGGCTTCAGCAGACAGCGCTGAAGCGGGGGGGAGTAACGGGCTGAGGAGGGAGTGCTGTCATGTCGGATTGCCAGCGGTGAGGAAGAGAGAAGCCATCCCGAGAACGAGCTGTGTCGGCCGCACAGCTCGGACACCCTAAAGGCCGGCCCTGACTTCCATTGGGCATCATATCGAGTCCACCGGATAAACTAACAGGCAGACCTGATCGGATAGCCTGTCTAAAAGGGATAATTTTTTGTTCCCCCATACAAGTCAAAGTGAATAAATGGTGAATCTAAATTACCTGTGTACCCTAGCTATAATATGTCTGATTTATTCTTTATTCAACTTTTACAATATTGATAAAGTATTTGCCCAATCGGGGCTCAGTACTCTGTTACAGCCATGATTGGGCAAAGTCATAATGACTTTGCCCAATCATGGCCCACCTGTCAGATGACGTCAAACTACATAAGTTGGCGGAGGTAGCTGTCACCGCTAGCTCCGCCTAATTGTTTACGTTTTGCCGGCATCTGTCAAAATGCCATTATGTGGCGGGAGTCCGCGGGTAGAGGAGGAGGTCGTTTTTTTTAAATGATTATTTCTATTTATTTTTTATTGTTTATTTTTTATTTTTATCGAGTTGTTGTGGACAGTGCTGGACGTCGTGATTGACCATGGATTACGTCCGTGGATCCATTTTTGGAGGTTTTCTTTTTAAGGGCTTGTTCACACCAAGCGCATTCCAGGAGCAGAGCAGAGCAGTTACAGACCGGATCAAAACTGCGTCCAATGTATTCCAATGGTATTTTGGGCTCTAGTTCACACCGCAGCGTTCAGTTCCAGAGCATGTAAAAAAAACTGCAGCAAGCCCTATTTTACCTGCTCGGGAACGCATGCAAACACATCAAAAACGCATGCAAATGCCCTGGAACTTACTGAAAGCACATTTTAAACGTAATTTTTTTTTTTTTTTTACCAGAAACGGCCCGGAACGTATCAAAAAACGCTGCAAAAAGCGCGGTATAACACACTGCACTGCGTGTGCAGAAACTCATGCAGATCTGGTCTGCAATTTGTGTGAACAAGCCCTTAATAAAAGACTTGTCAAAAACATGACTTGTTTTTTTTTTTGTCTGGACTTTTTAATAACAATTTTATTTAACCCTTTAGTGAATGGGTAGGGGTACAAGTTCCCCTTACTCATTCCCAAGGGGGGGGGGGGCGGCATCTGGATGCCCCTTTATTAAAGGGGTCCCCTGATGTGAATAAGCCCCATTGCCCGCACCCACACAACCAATGCCCCAGGGCTTGTGGGGAAGAGGCCCTTGTCCCCATCGGCACAGGGACAAGGTGTTTTTCCAGGGGCGACCCTGGAAAAGCACCCTACCAGTGCCGAGTGCATGTAGCCTGTTGTTGGGAAGGAGGGCCCCCCCCCCTTTCCGGCCCTGTCAGGCCTATGCTCGGATAGTATGGAATTTTAGGAGGGACCCCACGTCCCCCCCATTGGGGTGGGGTTCCTCCTTAAAATTCCTACCAGACCTTAAGGGCCAGGATTGACTTGACTCACACACTTTTTTTTTTTTTACATGGGGTCCCTCCTAAATATTCCTACCAGACCTAAAGGGTCTGGTATTGTTTGGGTGGGGGAACTGCACGCTTTAAGATGTGTCAGTTTTGCTGCAGCAGGTCGTATACATCGTACAGATTTGCCACTTTATAGGCAGGTTAAGGGGACCCCCCGGCATGATATTTGAAGGAATTTTTCAATTTTATTGTTACCCTTTAAGTGATGTTAAAATCACTGCTCCTTTAAAAAAAAAATTTTTTTTCTGCACTGATTCCTGTCCCCTAGTGCAGTACCCGGACCCCCATACACATTTTATGGCCAATAACTTGCATATAAGCCCTCTTAAAGGGGACAATAGTTTTTGAAAGTTCTACCCCCATTGACTTGCATTGAGTTCGAGCTTGAATTCAAACTTTTCGGACGTTTGAATGTTCGAATTCGAACCGAACTCGGGCCTGTTCGGCCCATCACTTATAGCAACCAGCGTCTGTTTCTGCTGGCTCTGACCCACCCCATCCTTTACCTTGCTATTGGTCCAACACTGTGATAGACAACCTCACTAACCGCTTTTGAGGTGGGAGAGGTGGCCCAGAGGCAGCACCTATATATCTGATCTCTATTTGTGTACCAGGGGACCTCTGTTTTTTTGGGGTCCAAAACTGTGGGAAATTAAGAATAATATCCAGGTTCCTGGAGGTGCCTGCTATATAAAGTATACAAATTATATGTTTTTATATCCGTTTGAAAAGGAAATTACCTAGATCAAGGCACAGGATGCCAACACCCCTGAAAGTGGTATACAGGTATTCCTCACTTAACGACCGAGTTCCGTTCCTACGACCAGGTCGTTAAACGGATTGGTCGTTAAGTGAGGAACTCTATACAGTACTGTACTGCATTAGGACAGTACTGTATAGCGTTGCCGATGTACAGTACCGAACAGTGTACTGTACATCCGGCAATGGAAATACTTACCGAGACCTGCAGTGAAGATCGGGGGATGTCACTTCCGCCGGCGACCCGTCGCACTGACGCTGACGCGCGAGGTCGGAGGTCGATCGGCGGTTCGTCGTAAGTGCGAGTGGTCGCAAAACAGGTAAGTCGGTAAGTGAGGAACATCTGTATTGAAAAATCAGGAAAGTTGGGCTTTTGAGGCAGCCGAGTGACAACTTGCACACCAAGACATTTTTAGAAAAAATATTTTAATTGATTAAAAGGTAAGTAGAATTGATAAAATTGACAACATGATTCCCCTGTAAGCTCACTCCACATTAGTAAATTCATTCATATACAGATGACAATCAAAATCTAGAGAACCAAGTAGAGGCAGACCCAATCGGGAGATGGCGGGGGTACCACTACTCGCAAAAGATTGGGAGTGGATACAAAAAGTTGACGGTCAGCGTCGTAAGGTAGCCGTTCCTCTTTCTCTCTCGATATCGCGCCCCCAGCAGCTAATACAGCCCTGCAGGCTGTATTAGCGAGTAGTGGTACCCCCGCCATCTCCCGATTGGGTCTGCCTCTACTGGGGCCTGGGGCCTCCTTTCATCCTCTCTCCCTTCTTGTTCTTCCTCCCCTCCCTGCCATATGCTTTTACTCTTTCACTATCTGAGCCGGGGGGAACGACTGGGACGCACACAGACTCCAAGGACAACTTCCCTCTTTATCTCCTTAAGAAGCGCTATCTAGTGCGAAACGTTGAGAAAGAGAAAATCAAGCTCCTCCATCATCTTTCATTATACTAATCATGTCATGTATTCATGAATTTTTCAATTATGTTTTTCAATCATGTTCCATTGCATAAGATTTTGATTGTCATCTGTATATGAATGAATTTACTAATGTGGAGTGAGCTTACAGGGAATCATGTTGTCAATTTTATCAATTCTACTTACCTTTTAATCAATTAAAATATTTTTTCTAAAAAAGTCTTGGTGTGCAAGTTGTCAGTCGGCTGCCTCAAAACCCCAACTTTCCTGATTTTTCGATATGTTTTTATATCCACTGGTTGAAGTTAAAATAGTACTGAAGACAAAACCTTTTTTAGTTTTGGGTAGAGTAAGGGAGGGCTGCAACTCATGTCAGCTTTGTTTTGCCTTCTGTTTCCCATTTGGGGGATTTACCTTCACTTCCTGTCCCATAACCACAACAGGTGAAAGGAAATCCCTCCAAAGTAAAGGAAATCCCTGGTGTTCAGCATGTTCACTTGAACTAGTGTTCTCATTATAAGATTCCCCATCTATTCCTGTTCTGGTGACATCCGAAAATTTGGGATTTTCTTTACTTTCACTTTCAGTGATAACAGTAACCAGGACAAATAGAGAGGGTGAATTTCCTTAATGGGGGCACAGACAGCAATGAAAACAAAAACCTGACAGTCAAGGACATACTGACAACACATGGGGCCCACGGGCAATATAAGATTATGGGGCCCTCTTGTGCTCTGCCCATATACAAGCCCCACCCACCCACAAGCTCCATATACATTGTTGTATTACAGAATTAGTTCTCCACAATATTTTTCAAAATAGCAGGTCTATTTACTAAAAGTTGAACTTAATTGCAGGGGAATTGGTGGGAGAATTTTAAAATCTAGAGCAATATAGGCGATTTGGAAAGTGAGCTATTTTGACCTAGATTCTTCAGTTCTGCCAATTATCCTGGGTACATTTCAAGAGAACTAGTAGGAGAATTTACAGGGGAACTGAATAATCTAGACCTTAGACCAGAACCAATTCACTGCAGATCACACACCAGAACCATTAAACGGGCACTATTGGCGGGGGGCAGCAGGGCCAGCACAAGGATTTTTGCCCTACATCTGAATGACCAGTCAGCAGAATCTGCATTAAAACAACACTAAACTCGGGAGTTAAACCTTAAAAATAAATTCAAGTACCTTAACTATCGACCAAAATGTATCTTATTTGTGTATCACTCGGCTGTAGATCCTCAAACCATCTCTGAATTGGTGCTGACACTGTCCTTCCTTCTGGAGGGGGGCTACTTTTGTTCCCCATGGTCCCTGTGTGTGTTTTTAAGCAACCACCCCTCCAAGCTCACTCCTGTGATAGACTATAACTTTAATAGAAAGAGAGATTGTAGTCCATCGTGGGAGTGAGCTTGGAGTGGTGGCTACGTTACAGCACACACAGGGACCATGGCGAACAAAAGTAGCCCCCCTCCAGAAGGAAGGACAGTGTCAGCACCAATTCAAAGATGATTGGAGGATCTGCAGCCGAGTGCTGCACAAATAAGATCCATTTTTATTAATAGTTAAGGTACTTGAATGTAAGTTGGTTTCCATTTGCAATAGCCAATAGCAAGCTGGCTATTGCACCTGCCCTCTGCTGCTGTCAATCAGCAGAGGAGGACCTGATGGAGAACTGATAGCAGCAGTGGGCGGGTGCAATAGCTAGTCTGCTATTGGCTATTGCAAATTAAAATAGCCAATAGCAATCTAGCTATTCATTCCTATGCCGTGGGTTGGTTTTTTTTGCAAGGAAAAAAAACAGCAGGGAAAGGTTTACTCTGCTAGACAGAGCAGAATAAACTTTTGCAGGAGAAAATGTTTCTCTCCCGGTTGTCCGGGAGCCACTATCTAATAGCAGGAGACTCCCGGAACATCCGGGAGAGTTGAGATGTCTGCTATTGCCATATGAAATGCTACCCCAACTGTAGAACACTCACTGTCACAAACACCTTCATTGTTCCAGTTTAACCTCCTGTAAATTTGCTGTTACCCACACCTTTACATAACCCCCCCCCCCCCGCCCCCCCCTCACATCATACTCCCCCCAACCACTCATTACATCTCCACTGTCTCCAGTTCATTTGAGATCTTACCTCCTTGCCTAAACATTCTACAGCCCTTCTCTGCCACAGTACCACCTCTTCTAGTGGTGGACCTAAGGAACAAAGGACCCTGGTGCAAACATTTTCTCGGCCTTGGGAGTGGGAAGGGGGGTGATGGGTCCAGATCTCACTGGCCCCCCAAACCCCCTCCCCCCTACAGTCACACACTTTTATTTTTATACAATAATATAGCTCTGACATATACCGTAGAGCTGTACAGACAACACTGAGCCAGTCACATCAGTCTGTAGAGAGGAGCTTACACTCTAATGCAGAATACCATCAACTATAGCGGTCTACAAATCCTACCAATACATTATACAGCAATGCAGAATCATAGTATATGAATTTGGTACATACTCTGTGCTGGCGCTCTGCTCCAAGGTGCCGGCCTGATGTCTCGGGCAGAGGGTCTCAGGATGGGTGCGGAGGGTCCCAGGAGGGTTGCGTAAGGTCTCAGGAAGCGAAGATGTGCAGGCAGCAGAAGTCCTGTAAGCGGGCACGGTGTGGTTCCCCAGAAGGCTGCTGCACAGGACCTAATGCAGCGGAATACATTTTAAATATTACATTGCTGAAGGGCAGAGGTCACTTGTAATGTAGAGATCAGTGGGGTGACACAGAAGTCAGTGGGGTGACGCAGAGTGCAGAGGTCAGCAGCGTGATGCAGAGTGATGCAGAGTACAGAGGTAAGTTGTAACACAGAGTGCAGTGGTGTGACCAGGGCTGTGAAGGTCTCACCATGGCTGTGTGGTCCTCACCATGGCTGCGTTCGGGTCTCACCATGGCTGCGTTCGGGTCTCACCATGGCTGCGCGTGGGTCTCACCAGGGCTGCACACTTGTCCCACCAGGGCTGCCTGCTTGTCTCACCAGGGCTGCCTGCTTGTCTCACCAGGGATGCCTGCTTCTCTCACCAGGGATGCCTGCTTGTCTCACCAGGGCTGCCTGCTTGTATCACCAGGGCTGCCTGCTTGTCTCAGCATGGCTGCGTGCTAGTCTCAACATGGCTGCGTTCTTGTCTCAGCATGGTTGCGTGCTTGTCTCACCATGGCTGCGTGCCTGTCTCACCATGGTTGCGTGCTTTTCTCACCAGGGTTGCGTGCAGGTCTCACCAGGGCTGCGTGCTTGTCTCATCAGGGCTGCGTGCTTGTCTCATCAGGGCTGTGTGCTTGTCTCATCAGGGCTGTGTGGGCGGCAGGGTCAGAACATGACTGTGTGGAGGGTGTGGGCGGCTGGGTCTCACCATGGCTGTGCGGTGCGGTGGGAAGAAGGAGGAGCTGTGTGGTATAGGTGCATCCTTTTTAACTGCAATGCAGAATGGCATGGGCTAGAGAGGACTACACATCCGAGCAATACTTTAAACAGCAATAGCATTACTGTAAAAAATACTGCCGGTATTTGTAGTCCTCTATAGAGGGTGCCATTCTGCATTGCTGCAATGCAGAATAGCACCTGCTATAGATGACTACATGCACCAGCAGTACTTTATACAGAGGCCCCAGGCTGCTGCATAACGTACCTGGCTGCCTGCAGCTCCTCCAGCTGGGAAGTCTACCGCTCTCAGCAGGCCCTGCGCGGGGTGAAGGTAAAGGCAAATTGTAATGGGGGAGCAGGGGCCACGGGCAGATTTCCTGAATGGTCAGTCCGCCCCTGCTGACAGTTATTTTAATCCCTCTCCACTCTATCCAGTTTTGTTGCACTTTAACCTCTTGCCGTCCGTCCGTTAAGAAAAAACGGACAGACGGCAGACTCGCATTAGCGGGTTGCCGTCTCCAGACGGCATTTTTTTCCTGCGCGCGCGCACGGGCAGGAAAGACCCGCTCGTTTCTGCAGCCGTTAACGGCTGTTTCACATACAACCGATCAGCGGCTCTATAGCCGCCGATCGGTTGTATGGCGTGAATTT
>NW_017308185.1:149121-172730 GCF_000935625.1 Nanorana parkeri | reverse complement strand
GGCTTGACATGTTTGGTGTCTCTTTACCCGACGTGACCCCGTCTTTTATATTTTACCAAAAAATTGGGTAATAATAAATGTTTTAGAATTTATTATAGGGGAAACTGTTTTTTTTTTAAATTTCTGTAATTTTTCCTTAATATATTCAAAAATAAAAACCCCAGTGGTGAATAAATACCACCAAAATAAAGCTCTATGTGTCCCCAAAAAAGGGTATAAAATTCATTTCAGTACAGCGCTGCATGACGGAATAAATGTCAGTCAAAGTACCGCAGCGCTGAATACTGAAAAATGGCCTGGATGGGAAGGGGGTTTAACACCCCGGATGTCAACTGGTTAAAGAAACAAGAATGAATACTGGCATCTAAAATGTAAATTTATGTGTGTGTGTGCGCAAACGTTTTAGGCAAGTGTTATTAGTTTATTTTTATCAATTAACAAAATGGAAAGTAAATGAACAGAAGAGAAATCCAAATCAAATCAATATTTGGTGTGATCACCCTTTGTCTTCAAAACAGCACCAATTCTTCTAGGTACACTTGCACACAGTTTCTGAAGGAACACGGCAGGTAGGTTGTTCCAAATGTCTTGGAGAACTAACCACAGATCTTCTGTGGATGTAGGCTGCCTCAAGTCCTTCTGTCTCTGCATGTAATCCCAGACATACTCGATGAAGTTGAGATCAGGGCCATGTGGGGGCCAAACCATCCCTTCCAGGACTCTTTGTTCTTCTTTACACTGAAGATAGTTCTTAATGACATGTATGCATGGCTGTATGTTTGGGGTCCCTGTCTTGCTGCAGAATAAATTTGGGGCCTTCCTGATGGTATGGCATGATAGATAAGCAACTGCTTGTATTTCTCGGCATTGAGGACACCATTGATCCTGACCAAATCTCCAACTCCATTGGTGGAAATGCAGCCAAAGACTTGCAAGAAACCTCCACCATGTTTCACTGTTGCCTGCAAATATTTATTATTGTACTACTCTCCAGCCCTTGGTGACTTCCTCCAGCTACAGCCAAATATTTCACATTTTGACTCATCATTCCAGAGCACCTACTGACATTTTTCTGCACCCCAATATCCTATGTATTCACACAGAGTTGAGTCTCTTAGCCTTGTTTCAATGTCAGAGGTATGGCTTTTTGGCCGCAAGTCCATCAGTCTCATTGTCACAGGTCGGCTAGAACTATGAGGTGAGAAGCACTCACCTCATAGTTCTCCTTTAATGGTACAGTTCATCCAACAACATCAGTTATAGGTAGAATGTAATGATCTCAGTGACCAAACGTTTTGTATAGATCTTGGGAATTCCAGCAGTGAGATATCCCCATTTTACCTGCTCGTTCTGTGTGGAGTTTTGTGTGTTCCTGCTCACCTTTGGTTGTTTCCATTCCTCCTGCGGCCTATTCCATAATACAATCCAAAGTAAAACTCCAATAGGGAGAGTAATATCAATCACGATGGCTGAAGCACACCGGGGAAATGAAGCACAGAGATCTTGCTACTTGAGAGCCTTGAGGGCCTATTTTTTTTTAAATGAAATAAAAAAAAAAAAACCTTTTTGTATTTGGATAATTTCTTCTTCCTCAATCAAAACTAAATATAAGTTTTGGATTGATTGATATTTGTAATCTGTAGGACTGCCCATGATTAGATACTGTTTCATCATTGCCACTCGCTCCCTTTATATTCTCTTCAAATAGCCATATGCCTATAGGGGGGAAATGATCATTCGGATAACTGGTTGCTTGACACATACACTGATTTAATTTTCCAAGAGTGAAAATTATTACAACAGTGAATCATCCCTTTCATATTAAAAGGTATTTTCGATCTTTTGCAGTCAGATTTGAGAACCCCCCGCCTGCCCCACCATATGTTTCTAGTTTCTTATAGTTTCTAGTTGTTTCTTTGGAGCAGGCTGATACATAGGACACTACAGGCAGAAGTGTATAGAATAGATGTCAATGTGCACTTAGGGGAAAGATTGAGTGATATTTTTTAACATACAATGTACCACCCAAGCCCTGAGTTCTGCCAGCCCAGTACAGACAGGGTTACTTATGATAAACATAACTCCACATCCCCCTCCTTAAATATATATGGAATAGGAAAGCGAGGTAGGAGTTTTAAGCAAGTAAAAGGTAAGCAGCAATGTTTAAATACTTGTATGCTATGTAAATGAGAACGTGTAACAAATATAATATAGGTGTTATCCCAATGTGTCTGCAAAAGTGGAAATACATTTTGAAGAAGAACTCAAGGTTTTTTTAAAAGTACCCTTGCAGTGGGGCTACCCCACAATACAAGGATTAAGTTCTGATTTTGTCTAGGGAGCTCAAATAAAGCAGATTTACTAACCTGATCCTCAATCCCACCCGACTGCTTGACCGGTCCCTACAGTTTCTAGACACGAGGATGCCGAGGGACATACCCTAGTTGTAGTGGAGGGGGAGAGAGGTGAGCGGTCACTGCCGCAAGATTGAGGATTTGGTGAGCGTATCATCTTTATTCCGTCCTCTAGACCAAAAGGACCAATTAACCCTTGCAGTGTGGGGGTAGCCCACACTGCAGATCTTTAAATGCTCAAATAGGTCTAGGGGTATTGTGTAAAGGACTTTTACTTACCTGATTTCCGCTCCTGTGGGATCCAAGACTGGCACCCTCGGCCTCCTCCCCAGTGCGGTTTGGCGGTCAGAAGCCCGCTGATCATCGCATACAATGCTGGGCCCTTAGATCTACATTATACATGAGGACGGCAATGGACAATCCACAAGCTGAAGTGTAGGGGAAGATAAGGATTGTGTTGACTGCTGGGGGAGCAAGAATCAGGTAGGTAGAACTGCCTTTCCTGATACACCTAAACCTATATAAGACTTTAACCCAGTCTTTCTCAACCAGGGTGCTGTTGCACCCTGGTGTGTCTTCTGGCTCCCTTGAAATCTTCACACAAAGTCATGACTCTGATGTGAAGGTGGCTCCTGATTTAAAAGAGGGGTACCCTGTTTTGAAAGAGAGCTTGACAATGTTAAGGAGGACTCTAATGTGAAGGGGGAATCCCACTTTTTTGTGTGTTTTTGCCCTCCTCCTTATAGTGGCACTAAACGTAGGAGTTAAATTTTAAAAATACATTCAAGTACCAAAACTATTAACAAAAGTGGACCTTTTGAGTGTATCACTCAAATTATCTCTGATTTCATACTGAAACTGTCCTCCCTTCTGGAGGGTGGTTATATTTGTTCCCCATGGTCCCTGTGTGTTGTAAAGTAGCCACCGCTCCAAGCTCACTCTCATGATGGACTACAATCTCCTATTTAGTTAGTTCATTTGTATTTAGATTGTAGTCCATCACATGAGCGAGCTTTGAGCGGTGGCTACTCTACAGTGCACAGGGACCCTGGGGAACAAAAGTAGCCACCCTCCAGAAGGAAGTACAGTGTCAGCATAAATGCAGAGATGATTTGAAAATCTACAGCTAAATCATACACAAATAAGGTATGTTTATGATAAAAGCTAGTGTGCTTGAATACATTTTAAAGATTTAACTCCTGAATTTAGTGTAACTTTAAAAACACAGTTTTCCTTCCCTTATACTTAGTGTAAGTCGATTCCCTTTATTGGGATCTGTAGACCAATAGATAGTTGTACTTTACCATGTCCAGAACACTGCAAATATTCCACGGCGATCTCAAAGTGACTTTGTTCCCTCTAAAAGTGAAAGAATTTAGTTATGGGCTCAATAAACTCTTCGCAGGACAGATAAAAGGCCGGTGTGTTGTGTGTCCAATGTGTTGTACAGACAACACTCCTGCATCTGCAGATGCCATTAGACGCGGCTCTAAGGTTACTGATGATGAATGGCGGGCTGCTGTGCTTTGGTTGGAGGGACGCGATGTGTTCAGCCCCCCTCCCCTCTCTCACATTTCACAGACTTGTCACCCTCTCCCGGGGTACTATTTAAACCGTGTATGGACAGCCGTGCATTGTTTCCAGGCTCGATCATGTCAATGAGCTGAGAGGACATCGGCACCAACTTCTCTCCAATAAGGTGACCCCCATGGATCCGTCAGCCAGCAGCTGTATGAGAAGCGCCCCACTATGGGGCCGTATGAGGAACCCCCAGGGGGATGTCAGCTCTTCTCTGCACCCCTATCAACAAGTCCCCCCCTTCTTCCCTCAGAAGCCCGACTACAACTCCTATCCGGACTTCTCTGCTTCGTGCTTGGCAACAGCCCCGCATAGCTTTCCCCGGGAGGAGCGCCTATACCCCGAGCACCCCTTCCATCACTCGGACTGGCACTTGTCTGCCACAGAGGCCAGGAGGAGACTCAACCCCGAGCTCAGCTCCGGGGACATGGACAGCAGCAGCCCCAACCTGCTGGACGGCTCGGGTTGCCCCAGTGAAGAGTATGGGGGGACGGGGGGCCCGGGCAAAAAGGCTTCCAAGAGGAAAAAGGAGAGCACAGGTGAGTGGATATGACGTGTCTGTATTATATGGGGGCTCATTCACTCCGGCAGTGTCCAACCTGCATTTACAGGTGTTTCACCTGTGCAATTTAAAGCGTCTCATGACAAGAGGGATCCTATTAATTTCTAGGGGGTCTATTCACATTGACAGCGCCCAACCTACGTTTACAGGTGTTTCACCTGTGCGATTTGAAGCACCTCAGCCCCATATGACCAGAGGGATCCTATTATTTTCTAGGGGGTCCATTCACATTGGCAGCGCTCAACCTACGTTTACAGGTGTTTCACCTGTGCGATTTGAAGCGCCTCAGCCCAGTATGACAAGAGGGATCCTATTATTTTTTTATGGGGTCCATTCACCTCAGTAGTGTGCAACCTGCATTTACAGGTGTTTCACCTGTGCGATTTGAGGCGCCTCAGAGGTCGCATTACAAGAGGGATGCCATATTTTCCGATGGGGTCCATTCACAGTGGCAGCGCCAACGTGCATTCATAGGTGTTTCACTTGTGCGATTTGAAGCAACTCAGCCGCTGCATGACAAGAGGGATCCCATTATCTTTTATGGTGTCCAACCTGCTTTTATAGGCACTTCACCTGTGCAATTTGAAGTGCCTCAGCATGCACAACCCAGGGGATCCCTTTTCTGTGGCAGGGGTGGACAACTCCGGCCCTCCAGCTGTTGTGAAACTACAAGTCCCATGAGGCATTGCAAGACTGTCAGTTACAGGCATGACTGCCAGAGGTAGAGGCATGTTGGGATTTGTAGTTAAATCACAGCTGGAGGGCTGAATTTGCCCACAACTGAGGGGGCCCATTTACATTGGGAGTGTCCAACCTGCATTTATATGAATTCCCGTTCACATCTGTGTGATTTGAAGAGCTTCAGTGAGCGTACGTCAATGCATAAAAGGAGGAATCCCATTATTTTCTATATCATTTCCTTTTTATTGTTATGTTTACAAAATACTTTAATGTAATTATTGTTATAAACATGTTGTTATGTTTAGGCATTGCGCTGTCATGTGACTTGGAAAATGGTCCAGGATCTTCTTTTCTTCTCATATACTTCAATAGGAAAGCATTAAGAAAGCATGTAATATGCATTTTTGTGTATTTTAGCACATTTGTTGGCCAAAGCAAAAATGCAAAAAACATAAAAAAACACCAATTAATAAACACATGAAAATGCAGGTACACAAGTGTGAATAGAGGCATAGAGCTCATTTATAAATGCGGGTAATGATGTGCCTTGGATCCTTCAGACTGGACGTTTACCTGTGTTTAGAAAAAATAGAAATTGGTGCATTCAGGGTCAAATTAGGAACTCTGAAGGTGTGTAAACAACTAAACTGCCCCCATTCATACTTGAGAGTGAGCGTTTCTGGGCGATTTTGAAGCTTTTTTGGTGCGTTTTTCAGGCTTGAGCATTTTTGTTTCAGCCAACTGAAAGCTAGTCAGTAGAAGTAGGAGAGAGGAGGATATGCAATAAACTGTGAGGAAAACGCATGTTATAAGCATTTCTTCAAGTATTGAGGACTATGGAAGCCAAAAACAGGCGTGGAAAAAGCTCATATACTAATAGGGCTCTTCATGTTGAGTGTTGTGCTTCAGGAAATGTGTGACAAAACGCTCAGGTATGAATGAGGGGGAATTTTTAAACGCAGGAACAAGTGATCTGGGAAGCCTTAACTTTCAGGGCCTCATTCACCATATATGTTAGGCAGCCTCGTCCAACATAGTCGCAGCTCATAGATGCTGCACACTGTGAGTTTAAATGTAGCAGAAATTATTGGGCAAATAGTGGCAAATGTTATGCTTTTCAGATCACTCTCCTGCGTTTACACGAGCATAAAAAATGCTTCGTTTAGATGCATACAGTGTATTTTTTATGGGTCTGAGCACAGCACTATTGTATATTATGGGTCCGTGCACTCAACACTGTTGCATATTGTGGGTCTGTGCACGTAGCACTGTTGCATATTGTGGGTCCGTGCACGCAGCACTGTTGCATATTGTGGGTCTGTGCGCACAGCACTATTGCAACTTGTGGGTCCATGCACGCAGCACTATTGTATATTGTGGGTCTGGTCAGCACTATTGCATTTTGTGGGTCCTTTGCACGCAGCACTATAGCATACTGTGTGTCTGTGCACGTAGCACTATTGTATATTATGGGTCCCTGCATGCAGCTTCGTTGTGCTCAGCAATCGTGCACTTCGTTCAGCTGCATAAAATCAAAGTAGAAAGTTCTGCATCAGAATAGAACAGGGGTGGGCAACTCCTACCCTCCAGCTGTTGTTGAACTACAAGTCCCATGAGGCATCGTAAGACTGATAGTTACAGGCATGATTCCCAGAGGCATGTTGGGATTTGTAGTTAAAGCACAGCTGGAGGGCCAGACCCAGATATCAAGCAATTGAGCTGCAAGTTTGAAAATTACTTGCTAAACTATTGCAGACTTGCCAAGCTTCACAATTTTGTAGCACAATTGCAGCAAGTCTGCATTGCAAGTCTCCAGATCAACATGCTTTGCAAAAGTGGTGTACACTTGCAGAGCTCTTGCTAAGATCTGCAGGACTCTTGCTGTAGACTTGCCAAGCAACTTTGCTACAAATTCAAAAAGTGTCAACTAGAACTTGTGCTGCAAGTGTTCTGCAAGTTGTAGACTTGCAAGGAATGTGTGCAGCAAGTTAGAAAGAATTACAATTTAACCCTGCCACGAGGTTGTGTCCTTGCTATCTGGGGAGTTGTCCACCCCAGACCTAGAGTTTGGTCCAAACCTGAACTAATTCGAACCCAGAAGGTGTCACACACATAGGAGTAGTATACTGGTGACATAATTGACCTTGTATGGCCAAATGGCCATATTTGGTCAATGAGATTAACCTGACTGGGTCACCTGCACAATTGATCAAATATGGCCATGTGGCCTTATAAGGTCAATGATGTCACCAGTATCCTGCCCTTTTATTTACAGGGGCATGGGATGTTCTGGGCACAGCTGATTGGGCATACACTGACACCTAACATCCGGGTTGGATGAGCTCAGGTTTAGACCAAGTTCATTCCTATTCAAGAAATGTGTCAGAGAAAGGGATGATGGGCAGTCCAGGCAGTTGGACTGATAAGTGTTAACCCTTTTCCTTAAATGTTGGTCTGTTTCAAAACTTTGTAGCTAGTGACGGAGTGGCTTTAAGATCAAATAAGTTACTTTAGAAGAAAATGGACTTTCTGAAAAGGGAATCTGTTATTTCTTTCCCGACTTTGGCAGAAACATGTAGTTCCTTATGGTCTAGCTGGCATGGTATTCTGATATGAATAGACGCCTGTGCCTAGCTGGCCTTGTAGTCACATGACTTTTTGAATGATTGCCCACAGTATGAAGGTTCTACAAATCAGACATATGGCAAGTAGTAGTAGTGGCATTTGGTAAAGCTGGTGGGTGACTATTGGTCACATATTTATGGCACTGATGCTCCAGATGAGTCACATCACAGATAGTTGTAGCAATATATTCTGTTTTCCCGAATGGGCCGTAGTTACTTTTCCTTGATTCTGTGTACAGAAAATTATCCGGTATACATTCCCTATTGTAATGATTGATTGCCTGAAAAGTGATCATGGAAAGTAATGTCCTGATAATACATAGTCGCAGACATAAATGATTATTATAGCATGCACTTTTATTAATGTGCATTCAGAACTCTCTTGTGTGTCAGTAAACATTTTGGTTATCATCAGACAACTATTCACAAAAGTAACACAAATCACACCACATTTTCTAACTGTCTGCAGATACCTCATTATAAGGTAGTAGGATACGTTTTTGACTTTTTGAACTTGTCTTTTTTACAATAAAAATAATGAAATCCGCTATTTGTTAACAAAAAGTGAAATATTTTTTATACAGCTGTCTTTTGTAGCTGCTAAAATTTGCAGTCCCTAAATCGATACAATTTATCATCTTTTGGATATTTGTGAAGAGAATAATTAATTTTGTGATATAAATATGGCACATGTTCAGTGTAATATAAATTGCATTATTCATAATCATCAAGGTTAACAAATTATGTGTTACTAAACTGAAAATAGTAATAGAAGATTTATTTATGATGGACTTTTATACATTTATAGTATACATAGTGATATATATTACATCTACTATGGGGTCTATTCACGAAGCAGCAGAAGGATCTAGCCTCACGCAAAGCCACCCGATGTACGGCTGATTTCAGCCGATATATGGCTGGAATCAGCCGTACCAGCCCAAAGTGAATAGCCGAACAACGTTCGCTTCAGGTCGGTCGTTCACTCGGCTGCCTACAGCAGCTTAGTGAATAGACCCCTATGTAATTGAAGTGTAGTTGTCAGTGATGCAGTATTGGGAATAGAATATACAGATGGGTCTCATGAATTTGGCATTTGGTGAATTTGGAATTTGGCACGACAAACCGCAAAGGTGTGAACAGACTCCATTGACTTCTGAATCTGTGTTTTGCGCAATATTGCGCGACCCAATCTGTGCGATAAATCGCCCAGGTGTGAACCTAGCCTAAGTGCTATTTTTAAATGTAGGCAGCACAAAGAAGCTGTGGACCTAACATACGTCTCTAATAGAAATAGTTTCTCTAAGATTCATAACACAAGTGAGGCTCCATTCACACATCGCATTTTAATTTCAGCGCACACATTTTAACATACGTGTGGTTTCCTCATGTTTGCGGCTACTACTATAGCTGGAACGCGCGGAAGTCGCCCAGAATATCACACATGTACTTTTTTGTGCGATGCATGTTTTTGTGCACAGTGTACATTCAAATGTATGGTTTTTGTGTTTTGCGCTTTTCAAGCAGATACTAATCAATCCAGACATAGAGATTTTTTCTGTAGAGGGGGAAGTTTAGAAGTAGGGATAATCTAATCTGCTTGGGTTCAGTTTGCAGTGGGTTCATCAAATCCTGCTTGAAATCTGCTGCACATCCAACTCACCCCCAGGGATTTCAATAGGGTTCCTATTGAAGTCTGTGGGGGTGAATCTTGGTACTAAATTCTGGCCATTTTTAAGGCTGATAGGCCAGCTATTGTAAAAAAAAGGGAATGGGGATCTGGGCACTGCCATGGGGGGACATTAAACAAAGCAAAAAAAATGTGTTTTATATATCGCACAGCGGGGACAAGGTTCCTCTAATATAAATTTGAATACAACATAAGAAAAGCACAGAAGCACCTTTTCAAATACATGCTTGGGGGATACCTTTAAGCTGCATGTGGTGTTAGGAAACCGGGAGCAGCGTCAGCGACACCTTATTCTAACATCATGTATTTTGGATGTGTAATTGATTTTTTTACAATTAGCTTGGTCCAAATACAACAGAAGCACTCCAGTCTTATTCATTTGAACTTGGAAAAAGCTTTGTAAGCTTTTAACTTAATACAAATTGGCCAGTGGCAAAACAATTTAATAGTATAGTTTGTGAGCGGTATCACACTGCATCGTCTGAAATGTTTTATAAAAAATGTCAAAACACAGTGTACAAAACATTTGAAACCCCCAATCCCACAATTCATAACACCCATCACATCCCCCAATGTTTCCCAAAATATTCAAAATATAGACTTTCATGTCTTTGGTAAAAGTTGACTAGTGTCAGGACAGTAGGTGAGCGCTTGAATAGGCAGCAAATAGAAAGAGGCAATGGCATGGAGGGTGATGAGTTTTGTCTGCTACTGTAAGACACGTGAAATACTAATATTTTTATTATATAATTAAGGGGTCTATTCACTAAGCTGCTGAAGAATCTAGCCGTAGCTTCGGCTGATCCTTCGGCTACCTTCGGCCCCCGGACCCCTTCGGTTCAGTTCACTATAGCCCGTAAAGCTCCCGAAGTTGGCCGAGCGGCTCAGTCGAGCCGAAGGCATATGCTTCGGCTCAACTGAGCCACGGTGAAAGCCGAAGCTGGCCCAATGGCCGGCCATTGGCTGGCCGACAGCCTGCTTCTGACAGCTGGGCGGAGCCAGCCGTCATCTCACGGCTGGCTCCGGCCACTTTCAGAGAGATCACCAGCTAACCAGGGACGCAGACATTACACACTGAGAGCGGCCTCTCCATGTTCTCAGGGTGTAATGACAGATGGCGTTCCTGGTTACTTGGTAACCAGGAACGCTATCTGTCATTACTCTTCCGTACGCTCTGGGAGTCTAATACGACTCCCGGCAGCCCGGGAGAGAAACACTTTCTCCCAGAAAGGTTCACTCTGCTCGATCGAGCAGAGTAAACGTTTCCCTGTTCGTTTTTTTTTTCTTCCTTCTGACATTGGAGCCGTTGGCTGCATCAGAATAATAATTTAAAAAAAAAATCACCATAGGAATGCATAGCTAGATTCCTATTGGCTATTTCAATTTGCAATAGCAAACTAGCTATTGCACCCGCCCACTGCTGCTGTCAACCAGCAGAGGTGGACCTGCAGTTCTCCATCAGGTCCCCCTCTGGTGATTGACAGCAGCAGAGGGCGGGTATTTCAATTTGCAATAGCTAGTTTGCTATTGGCTATTGCAAAGTGAAATAGCCAATAGGAATCTAGCTATGCATTCCTATAGTGATTTTTATTTTATTTTTTTATTTTATTCTGACGGGAGCAGACCCGTCCGGCCAATAGAAAACAGTTGGGCGGAGCTAGCTGTCACTGCTAGCTCAGCCCAATCGTTTTCTATTTTATTTTTTACTACTTTTTAAACTGTTTTTCTGTTCTGCTCGGCGGCATTCGGCTATTCACTTACTGCTGTTCGGCATCTATGAGAATAGGCCGAACAGCAGCGAGTAGCCTGCCGGAGGTTCGGCTTAGCCGATCCTGATGTTGGATCGGCTGAGTCAAACTCCTTCTGCACTTCAGGTCGGCCCGAACAGGCTGAGCATGTTCGGCCAGCCGAAGCCACCCGATGTACGGCTGATTTCAGACGATATACGGCTGGAACCAGCCGTACCAGCCTGAAGTGAATAGCCGAACATCGTTTGGCTCACTTCGCTTCGGGTCGGTTAGTCACCCGGCTGCCTACGGCAGCTTAGTGAATAGACCCCTAAGTGTCAGTGTGTAAGAGCTGTTAGGGCAATCTATAGTAAGTATTACATCTCTGACCTAGGCAAGTATAAGTTAACACTGCTTTATGCTGGTAGAGATGCCACAAGAAGTTTCCATACATGCTGCATTCTGGGAAAAGTTTTCAGCCCATTCTTACTAGGTATGTCTTCATTCTTCACAATTCATATTCCTACTTATTACTTATAGTGAACCAGTGACAATGGAAAACATATGTCAGCGCCTGTTATACTGTAGAGCATGATATGGTTCTTTCCACCAGCCGTATATCACTACAAGATGTATGAGCAGAGGAGAGAAACTACAAAATGCAGCGGGGGAGCAAGAATTCGACATACAAGGAAGTGTCAGGGAAGTGTCAGATACTTGTAAGGGCCAGAGAACAGCATATTGTGGAGTTGTAACACATGGGCCACCAGAAAGGTAAATATATGTCATCTTCTTTTTATAGGTTTCACTTACTTTTCTTTAAATTATAACAAAACCTATACAAATATATTTAAAGGGTTATTAAACCTCCAGCGTGTTTTTGCATATATCTACTATAGATATATGCAAAAACGTAAAAAAAAAAAACATTTTCAAACAGGTTTAGACTTACCTGCGTCTTCGCCGCGCGCTCCCGTCCGAATATCTGAAGAGTCTCGGCCAGCCGCAAAGGATCTTGGGGCGGGCTCATGCGCAGTTCAGATGTTCGACCGAGAGATGAGGGGAGACACACAGTAAGTCTATGGAGTAGCGTGCACCCGCACAGACTGCGTGGGACGTCAGAGAAGAGGAGGACAGAGGAGTCAGCGCTGGATCAGAGACCCGCACCAGCGCTGGAGGGACATCTGAAAACTACACTAAAGAAGATGATCGGATTAAGGGGCATGATTTAAGGTAAGTCCTTACTCTAATGTGGGGTGTATTAGCCTTTAATGTCACTTTAACCGTTTAGATATTTCTTTGGTGAAGGTCTTTGGGCAGATTCCAGACTACTCTGAGCAGTTTGAAACTGAAAGTAGAGGGCCAAACTGAGCGACAGACTGAGCTTCCTCTCATTAACATACAATGCTTCTTAAACCCTTTGTTAGGACAGACAGTGTTCAAAACTAGTTTACAACTGATAGGGAGATCTGTCAGCACAGTACAGACAGGGATAATCTTAGTAAACCTAACTTTCTACAGCTCCCTACTTAAAGTTACATAAGGAGAAGCTAGGTAGGATTTTTAAGCAATTAACAAACCCTTTAAAATGCAAGCAGCAATTTTAAAATATTTAAATTATTATGCTACTAAGTTATGCTACGCGAATGAGAACAAAAATAAAGTACGTTCTCCGAATTTGGCTGCAAAAGTGAAAACACACTTTAAGGGAAACTGCATGCAATTCAGACACTCAGCTATGTGCAAGAAAATATTAAAAAACTGAACTTTTCTTTCCAGGGCTGAATGTTTAAAGTCAACTCAGATCCCCTTCACTGCATTTCAGCTTTTACACTTTAGTAAATTATTGAGTCTAAGAAAAAGAGGACCTAGATGACATTAAGTTGGGGAAAATACTTCCTCTTTTGCTTTTATTATCTGTGTTTCCCTCAGTTTGTGTCTTTTCATTCACTGTGTCTACCAGTGTTAGTGTGGCACTTTGTTTTATATAGTTTACCTTGCTTCATAGTATGTTGTTATTAAAATAAAAATGACCCAGGGTAGGATTGGATTTACTTGCTCGCATTCAAGTCTCCTACAACACTGTTTTTGGTGTGACTAGCTTAGATATATTGTTTCAGCAGCAAAGTGTCCTTTGAAATTATGTTTACCAAGCAGGTTAAAGAAGAACTCTGGCAAAAAAAAATGTACCCTTGCAGAGGGGCTACCTACGGCACTGCAAAAGTTAGTTGCTTGTTTTGTCTAGGGGGCTCAAATAAAGGTGATTTAGTTTCCTGATCCGCTGCCCTGCACCTCACCTCCCTCCTCCTCTGCTCCAGCTATGGAATGTCCCTCGGCATCCTCATGATTAATGCAGGTCAATAGAGCTGCATAAGATGTGATGATGTCAGCAATGGCCAGAGCCCAGAGGAGAAGAGGCTGCAGGGAGCAGTCTTGAAGCCCGGATGGAGCCGGCGGGACTGAGGATCAGGTGAGTAAATCTGCTTTATATGAGCCCCCTAGACAAAATGATCACTTAACCCTTGTAGTGTGGGGTAGCCCCACTGCAAGGATATGTTTTTTGTTTTTTGTCTTTAATTTGAGATCTATTAGAGTGACTGTGAATGTTCATGGACCATATTATAGCGGTGTCCTTACCCCAGTAATGGATGTTTTTCTTTTTCAGATTGAGTGATTAGAACTAGGGGTGTTCAGATACCAAGTACGTACTTGGTACAAGTACAGGTTCTTTTCCAGCTCCAAGTCTAGACTAGAGAAAAATTAAAAATTTAGGAGGCAGCTGTCATTTTTAAGGAACATACAGAGCTCCTGGGATGTGTACATCTCTGTTTTAATGTATGATTTAAAAAAAAAAAAAATATATAAGGAATGCACCGATACCTTTTTTTTAAAGTACAAGTACTGATACTTGTCCAAGTACTTTCAGATACAAGTACTGATACATTTTTGTTTATTGTCATGTGACAGTTTTTCCAAAACAATACAAACTAATGATTTCAGGACAGTGGTGGAGCGCCAGAGCTAGGTCCCAGCTGCAACCTCTGCAACCCTGGTAGTTCTCGTGAAAATGCCAAGTATTGGCACTGGTATCTGAACATCCCTAATTGGAACCATGGATCTGTGGCTAAAACACGAACTGTAATCGAATTTCTGGCCAAGAGGGTTGTGCACCTAAGGAAATCCATAATCTGCTAAATAATGTTTATGGGGACGCTGTGGTGGAATTTTGGTTTCTCCTTTTTGAAACGTCTTCATCCAACACCTCACATTGCTAATGTCCCATACAACGTCCCCTTAAAAATTATTTAGCCGATTATGGATTTCCTTGTGCACAACCCGCTTTTACTAGAAATTCAGTTACAGCTCGTTGTTTTAGCCACAGATCTATGGTTCTAATCACTCAATCTGAAAAAGAAAAGCATACATTGGTGGGATAAGGACACCTCTATACCATGGTCCATGAACATTCACAGCGACTCTAATAGATCTCAAATTACAGACATGGAGGCTTTACTTTTTTATTGACCATCCTATATGATATGTATTTAGGGTCAGTATAGGCCTACTTAATAGTACCACAGCCCAAGTCTACCACCATGACCACATCGACCACTGACGTCGTACGGACACATGGCTAAAACATTGCCAAAACTTGTTGGTTCCGAAGGGGGTGTTTTGTTTTTCTTTCTTTTTGTTCTTTGTCAGTTTGCACATGAAGATACTTTTTTTATGATTATTTGCACGCTATTTTAATATGATTTAATAAATATGTATGATTTTAATTGTTTGGATTGGTGCTGCCTTGGTACTGTGAAAGCCCCTCCTTTCTTACTTGGTTTTTCCATATCTGTTGTTTTAGTAGAAACAGACTTTGTTGAAAGTTCACTAGTTTTACCTGGCTGAGTGGATGAAGGTTTATGTCTAAAATCCTGTTCACACTAGCCTGTCTGCTAAAACGGTGCATGTGTTGTGGCAGCTCCGGCAGCATGCGTTAAATCACACACTGCCAGAGCTATCACTGTTTAAATTTTTTATTCTTTTTTTTTTTTTTTACTTTCTGTGGAATGTACAATGTGTACACTCCATTTAGGTCCCTGCACGGCAGCGCGGTGCTGTGCGCTGTAGTGTGGCAACCTGCGGTGGCATTCAGTGCGCTGCACTAAAATGCAACAGGTTTGTTTTTTATCGCAGCACCTGCTAGATTGTGGTGTGAATGGGACACACAATGGTTTTTTATGTATCCCTGCGGTGACCTGTGTTGATCCGGTGCAGTACAACGCAGGTCAGCGCAATATGTGTGACCGGGCACTGAAATTCATTGGGCTGCTTATAAGGGTCCGTTCACACAGATTGCCTTGGCTTGCATTGTACCACACTAGATCAATGCAGGTCACTGCAAAGGCACATGGGAACAATTGTTTTCAACAGGGTTATTCACAAAAGGGTGAAGAGTTTGGACAAGGCAAGATAAATGAACAATCTAGGAAAACATAGCTCAACTCGATAGTGTGCCGAATTGGAGGATTTTTCCAAATCAGTTATGTTGGCCTAGATTGTTCACTTCTCCTGCCTTCTCCAAACTCTTCACCCTTTTGTGAATAACCATGTAAGTGTCCCATTAACACTATAACCCAGGTGTGATGAGCACTGCGTTTTGATAAAGTGCAGACATTCTGCATTCTATCACAGCACAGTGGATCCCACCGCAAGTCGCTGCATGGCAGTACAGCGCACCACGCTGCCGTGTGGGGCCTACACATTGTACACAACACATCAAGTTAAAAAACATGTTAACAGTGACAGCACCAGCAGAGTGTGATACAACGCACAGTACAGGAGTTGCCACAACACACTAGACCACCCTCTGAAATGGAGCATTTTAGCGGACAGGCTAGTGTGATCAGGTCCTCAGGGTTTGAAAATAATTGCATGTCGTTTGACAAGCAGGTTTTCCTCTTCAAAGTTCTATGAATAGAGTAGTAAACAGTAAAGAGACAAAAACAAAATTATAGCAAAATGTAGCAAAAAAAATCAGAGATGAAAAATTAATTCTGGACTGTACAGAAAACTTCCCTCTGCCTCTCTCTTCCTTCTCAAATATTAGATTATTATTCGAAAATAATGGCTGGTAAGATGAGGAAAATCTTTCTACAAAATGATTTTTTCTGGATTATTTGCACTTGTCAAAATAAATGAGCAGCAAAAAAGTTCTCAGTGCAGCTTTATAAACAGACTAAACTGTCAGTTCATATTTTTCACAAGACAATATCAGTTTCACCCTAAAAGGCCCTCTAGTTTAGTTAACAAAAATCGTGTGGTTTCAAGTGGCAAATAATTTATATCTGTATGTTTATGATCTGCACAAGCGGTAAAGTGAACATTTTTTAGATCAGTTACTAATGTAGATTTCTGGCACTTAAACTGCCTACAGACAATAGGGGTGGTTGGGTGAGTATATATTCTATTACAGAAGATTATATATTATGAGGGGGGTGAGCAACTCCCGTAACTCCCGTCCTCCAGCTGTTGTGTCCCATGAGGCATTGCAAGACTGACAGTTTCCAGAGGCAGAGGTATGTTTGGATTTGTAGGTAAAGCACAGCTGGAGTGCCAAGGTTTCCTACCCCTGATATATTATAATAGAAAATCTTTCTACAAACATACAATTGTGTATTGGTCGAATATGTGTGCTTGTTCCTATGGAAGTTGGAACGGGGAGCTATGCAGGCACTGTTTTTAGAACAAACTGTTGTGATTGGCTGAGAAATCTGCTCCATCTCTCCAACTCTGCCATTATGCCTTAAGGAACATGGAACCTTAGTTCCCTGCGCCAAATGTAAACATGTCAGGTGGAGGTTCTCCTATGTCTGTATGAACCTTGTTTTGCAGTGCCTCATGGGACAGCTGGAGTGCCAAGGCTGACTACCCCTACTTTAGAAAGTGCCAAAGTTAAGACCTTAGAATTCTAGGAACAGCTCAGTCCCCTCCCTACCTTATATAGTATATACAAAATTACATTAGGGGGGGGGGGCGTGGCTTGCTGGCGCGCTGCATGAACTCTTCAGCCTAGAGCTCCGTGCAGCGACGGGCCTCGAGGCGGCTTAAAGCAAAAACCAGGTCTTACCTGCTCCTGACGGAACCCTCCTCTGCTTCCCCATATCCCCGAGGATGAAGCGGTCGCAAAAACGGAGAGGTAAACGACCGCAGAAGCTGACGGACTTCTTCGGCCCATCGGGGCAGAGACGCGGCCAAGATGGTGCCGGCTCCTCCTCACGAGAACAGCGGCGGGCCCCAAATACAGGGCACACGCCCGGCTGGGCCTCCACAGGAAAGCAGGCAGACTCTGGGTCCTCTTCTGGGTCGTCCCAGCCTAGCACCCCGGCGGACGGGAGCCCAGACCTGACGAGACAGCGGATGACAACCCCTGGAGATGACCTGAGGGAGGTGAGCCTGCTCAATTCATCTCTAGATGACACCAGGGAACTATTGGCACCCATCAAGGCCTTCCCCACATCACACCAGCCCATCTCTGATGGAGTTCTTTGTGGCCTGAACGTTCTCTAGTTGGGGAGGGGGAACTGGCCTCTCCCTCGGACTGCTGGAAGCGTGGGGAGGAAGCTCTTGTGCCTGTGCTGGAGCGGATGGTGATCGGCGCCATCTTGGCTGCAGAAGCCGACAAGGCTTCTTTGATATTGCGGCTTTTCGTTTTGGTTTTGGTGCCCGTGGGGGACATGGCTGCGCAGTCGGGTCAGTACCTTTGCTGTCGCTGATGGTTTTCTTCCGTATCGCTGGGTTTTGCCGGTCTATGAATCCCCTGAGACGCCGGCGAGGTACAGAGCTACTCTAGGGCACGTCCGCCATAGAGTGCGCCGCACATGCGCCCCCCGCTGCTCTTCCTTTTAAATCTGTATCTGTTCTCATGCTGGGCAGAACTTCTGTTTTGCAGCAGACTGCATTGTCTCTGAAATGGATACATGGTGTCTGTGTGTAGGTTAGCACTACAGGAAGAGGCACTCAGCTGCAAAGGGAAGTTCTCCCCTAGCATGAGAAGACATAAGGATTTAAAAGGAAGAGCAGCAAAGAGAAGGGAAACAACCATGGATTACAGTCAGGCACACATTACAGTATTGGTTTATGTTAAAAAAATCTGAGGGTTTAATGTCCCGTTAAGGACATGCTGATATCCTTAAGAAGCTCATTTAACACAGATATGCAGTCCTTAATCACCCAATTCAAGTCTGATTTACAACAAGTGGGTGATAGAGTGTCGCATATAGAGGATAAGTTGGGAGAGTTCACCACTACATTCAACGACCTGGTCGGTGCCCACAACACCAGGGAGGATGACTATGAGTGGATGAAGGCCAAACTGGCTGACCAGGAAGATAGGTCTCGCCGAAATAACGTGAAAGTGCGTGGCATTCCTGAATCGGTCGCCCAAGCTGACCTGATGTCGTATGCGCAAGGTCTCATGCATGAAATCATGCCGGACACTCCTAAAACGGAAATGATCCTAGACCGCATTCATCGCTTGCCCAAACCGACCAAATATATCAGAAAAGCTGCCAAGAGATGTGCTGATGTGGGTGCACTTTTTTCATGTAAAAGAACACCTTCTCAAGCTGGTGAGGGATCCCTCCAAACTGCCTGAAAGCTACTCCCGCCTCCAATTTTACTCGGATCTATCCCAGCATACTATGCAGTTTCAGAGACGGCTTGTACCAGTCACCAGAGCGCTGCGCAGCCACCAGATTATGTACCGGTGAAGCTATCCGGCCAAACTCACAGTGTCCAAAGAGGGTGAGTCCTACACGCTGTTTTCCTTGGAGCATGGCCTGACACTCCTAGAGAAGTGGAAGATTCCTCCTGCCCATGATTCAACCTCCCATCCGGCGGTGTCTCCTAGCAAGATGGACTCCGACTGGCGTACAACTACTCGCAAGAAGGGATCCCAGGCGAAAGACTACATTAACAATAATGATCATTACACCACATGACTGTTATTTTCAGCAATGATGCAATAATAACTTGCATGGCTGAAAATAAGGATTTCCTATAGGAAGTGATATATGTCGTAGTTTAATTTAGTTAGTTCTATGTAATAGGACATACAGTTTTCTGAATTGCTGTTACTTTCAGAGGTGGATATGTATACAGTATGTCTACCTTCATCACCTCGATTTTCTTTATTCCCATATAGATGTGGTTTCTCTGGTTATAACCAGTAGGTATCTTGTCTAAAACTGGCCATGTACCAAGCAAAATTTGGTCAGTTCCTGATGAACATGCTGAAATTCAAGCTGTAGGTGGCCCTGTCTGCACCTATCTGCTTGACAAAAGTTGTTTTTTCAGTTGATTTTTGTGGAATGAGACGGTCCAAAATGTTGTGTCTGAACAGTGCCTGCATTCAGTCAGACGCAGGTAGTATCTGTGTACTAAGCAGCCGCTGAATACAATAGCTCGTACCAGGCGATTTGGCCATCCATGCTGTTTAGCATAGATGGTAGAATCTGTTAGATAAAAAAAAAATTATAAAAATAAATCAAATTAGTGTATGGATATTTTAAGTGTTCCGGCATAAAGTGACACTAAACTCAGAAGTTAAATCTTAAAAAAGCATTCAAGTACCTCAACTAATTACAAAAATGTAGCCTATTTGTGCATCACTCAGCTGCAGATCCTCCAATCATCTCTGAATTGGTGATGACTAGAGGTGCACCGAAATTAAAAATTTAAAACTAAAACAATACCGAAATTAAAAAAAAATGTCGGGCTGAAACTAAAAAAAAATGTTTCTAACTTTTTCAAATGTTTTCAAATATTTTATTTTCATTCATTTTTTACAAACTTTCATGTTTTTAAAATTTTTATTAAATATTTTTATTTTTTACTTTACTTTTAGATGCTTCAGTAAAATAGTAGGGGTCTAAACAGACCCCTGATATTTCCCTTTTAAAATAGAAAAAGAAACTGAGAGCACAATCTTTTTTTTTTGTATCCCCAGTTATAAATGAACAGGAATCCTCTATACTGAGTGTTCCTGTTCATTTATAACACGAGGACAGAGTATGTTTACTATAACCACAATCATGAATGAACAGCAGGTGATGTAAATCATTTCCCATTCATTCATAATTGAGGATATAGTAACGATACTATGACCTCAGTTATTGACAAACACTCAGCGATCACTGATTGCTAAGTGTTTGTACCTCGCTCTCCTTCCTGGCAGCTGTCACAGGTGGCTGAGCGAGAGCTGCGGGGAAGAGAGCTCGATCTGACAGCTGCCAGCCTGTGACAGCGCTAGCTGTCTTCGCCCCCACACACCGTTCTCCTCTGATCTATCACAGGACGCTGAGCGGTGCGGGGAGGAGAGACGCCGGCCGCTCACAGCGCTCTCCTCCTGCAGCGCTTGGCCGCCTGCGGCAGTTTCTTTCTTCCCTGCTGGAACACAGAGCAGCGCCCAGTGGGGAGGAGAGAAAGAACGCATGCGTCGCTATAGCGGCAGAAATTGGCACTTTTCGGCATTTTGTCAAATATGTCGATATGTTTCGGTGGCCGATATATCGGTGCATCCGTAGTGCTGACACTGTCCTTTCTTCTGGAGGGTGGCTACTTTTGGGAGGCTACTCACTGCTGTTCGGGCTATTCTTAAAGATGCTGAACAGCAGTGAGTGAATAGCCGAATGCCACTGAGCGGCATGCGCCTCGGCTGTTCTGCACGGTCCCTCAGAGGTACCGAGCAGAACAGAAAAAGAGTTAAAAAAGGTAAAAAAAGTAAATAGAAAACGATTGTGCGGAGCTAGCAGTGACAGCTAGCTCCGCCCAATAGTTTCCTATTGTCCGGCGGCTCTGCTGCTGTAAAAAAATAAAAATAAATTTAAAAAACTCTCTCGGGCGCTCTGGGAGCATCCCGGCCTGCTCAGGAGAGAAGCACTGATGTGTCTTTTTTTTGTTTATTCTGACACGAGCAATGTCAGAATAGAAAAAAAAAGAAATGTTCCCATTGAAAAGCATTGGGACATTACTATTGGCTATTTCAATTTGCAATAGCCAATAGTAAACTAGCATTGTACCCACCCTGTGCTGATGGACCTGATGGGGAACTGCAGCAGAGGGCAGGTACAATGCTAGTTTACTATTGGCTATTGCAAATTGAAATAGCCAATAGTAATGTCCCAATGCTTTTCAATGGGAATTTTTTTTTTCTTCTATTCTGACATCGCTCGTGCTTAGCAGGTAACCAGGGACGCTGATCTCTCTGAAAGTGGCCGGAGCCAGCCGTAAGATCACAGCTGGCTCCGCCCAGCTGTCAGAAGCAGGCTGTCGGCCGGCCAGCTTCGGCTTTCAGCGCGGCTCAGCCGAGCCGATGCATATCCGTTCGGCTCGACTGAGCCGATTGGCCATGATCGGGAGCTGTACGAGCTATTGTGAATAGCCCGTACAGCACCCATTCGGTTCTAATGAACCGAAGGGGTCCTGGGGCCGAAGCTAGCCGAAGGATCGGCCGAAGCTACGGCCAGATCCTTCGGCAGCTTCGTGAATAGACCCCTTTGTCTCATAAGTTTTATTTAAGCTCAGGCTACACATAAAATCAGTACTAGTAGAAGATTTTCTACTACATAAAACTGCAGATAAAAAGGCTGCATGGAAAAAATCGATACCAGTTGAGGATTTCTACTAAATAGAAGTGTTTTAGAAAACTGCAGAACAAAGCAGTAGAAGTGCCCTTTTTGATGTTTTTTCCTTTCACACCAGGGGGCCATTGTTGCTGTTTTACTGTTCAAGCAATGCTGGGTGGTAGGAAGAATTATTTGACTTTAAGGCTATGAAACCTCATACAACTAATGTATTGGGTCCCAGTCTTATTTTATTTATTATTGCTATTTATTTACACAGCACTTTACATGCTACACATTTACATCAGTCCCTGCCCTCAAAGAGTTTACGATCTAAGGTCCCTATCTCACATGCATATATACAGGGCCGACTTAGAAAGGAGCCAATTAACCTTCCAGCATGTCTTTGGAGTGTGGGAGGAAACCAGAATACCCAGAGCAAACCTACGTAAGTGCAGTGAGAACATGCAAACTCCATGCAGATAGCATCCTGACCGGGATATGAACCGTGGACCCCCAATCAGAGGCCGAAGTGCTAACCACTAAGCCACTGTCTTCCTGATAGAGCCTTCTACTGGGAGGGCCATCAGCTACTATTATTATTTTTATTATTATTATACAGGATTTACGGTATATAGCTTGTGTATAGCTTTACAATATAAGGAAAACATTACAGCTACAATACAAATGAATACAAATTAAAAGATGGTAAGAGGGCTGTCAGCCACTATGGCAAGGCTGTATCAGGGCAGATAACACGTAACAATTCCACTGTGTCTCAATATAAATTAGGTTGGGCCACAGTTGGAGAGTATTACTGGGGTGATAGGCAGCACTTGTTTTTGCATTGTTACCTGTCAAAGGGATACTGGCTGTGTGTGATGGGGAGCAATGATGCTGCAGCAAAGCTAATAGACAAAACTTGGGTATGTAATATCCATGCTATGTCTTGAAAAGGTATTTTATTTTATTGTGCCTTGTGTTCTGCTGACATTAAAAAAGAGGTTAGTTCACTTTCTCTGATTAGATTCCTTTAAAACATATTTACAAAGTTTACCTGTTCACAGAAATGCAATATTTATTAGATATATAACAAGATGCATGGTGGGCTTTGTTCACACTAATATCCCGAGTAGCCCAGGTCAAATGTGATGTATGGTTTTCAGTGCTCCCCAGGGGCAGTGAAAGGAATTCTGAGTATATATTTTACTGGTTTTCATAGTAAATGAATACAAGAGTGTTTTAGGTTCTGTAGCACAACACAAAGCAAGTGCTAAAGTGTGAATGGGGTGATAGCAAACTAAGGACTCAACATTTTCCTAAGAGTTTAATGAGATGGGAACCACATTATAACAACACCTGTTTGAAGTGAGTCCAGCAAACATATAAAGCATACCTAACTGAGACGAATGACACAAAAGGACTGATTTACTAAAGTGGCAATTTTTACACTTGACGGAGATAATCAGGTTCAGGGGAAACAAACATCTCTATTTCCCTGGATCTGACTGAGCATTTGAAGTGGACACAGGTCATTATCAACCAGGCTCAAAGGGGCACATGGTAGAATGCAGTACCAGTCCTTCCCAGTTTTATTATTTTTTCTTTTCATTCATGAAAGATCAGAAGAAACGTTTTTACTTTTGGACTAAACCTTTTTCATAATTCCTCTGCAGATCTGCCAGTGAGAACTGTAAAACTGCAATAGAGGCAGTATGATATTATTATTATTATTATTAATATTATTATTATTAGCATTCAGGATTTATATAGC